>NC_090031.1:1930000-2187500 GCF_037176765.1 Anolis sagrei | reverse complement strand
ATTATTGTGCTGGTTCAGCTGCACCAGAAGCCTAAATTTCCTTTCTATGCATGTGTTTGTTTTGGCCATGCATTTTGCAGTTGGGTGGTTCCTTCCAGGCTGCAGCCATAGGGCCAGCCACCTGCCTATCATCGTTAAGTTCTTTAGTTCCGCCCCTTTCCCCAGGGTTCTGGGAGGGAAAAGAAAATTTTTAGTTCAGTCTTACAGTTTGGAAGCTCAGTTACGGGACGTGAGAGCTTTTCCCACCTGTAGAGAAGCTCTGTTTCTTACAAAGTGGGGGGAAATAGTCCCAAAGCTTTTGGGGAAGACAGCCTTAAAGCTTCTGAAGAAAACAGTTTTACAGATCCAAAGGTCTCCAGCTGGAAAATCTCTTAAGTTTTGGCTGGTAAGGTTTACTCAGGTACCCAAAAGGCAAATTGGAACCGGGAGTAAGGCCCCACGCCAGCCTAAAGACAGATTGCCCAGGGAGAGGTCGGAGGGTTTTCCTTGTAAAAGAAAGAAATAGTTCACGAAACAAGCTGCCTGTCCTTTGTGGGCAAGTTAAGAAGAATTTGTGTGTTTTGTTGAAGATCTAAGCAATAGATCTTAACACCGGGATTGTGGCGCAGCTGGCTAAGTGTCAGCTGCATTAAGATCACTCTGACCAAAAGGTCATGAGTTCGAAGCCAGCCCGGGTTGGAGTGAGTTTCCAACCAATTGTGTAGCCTCTTGTCAACCTTTGCAACCCGAAAGACAGTTGCATCTGTCAAGTAGGAAAATTAGGTACCACCTTAAAGTGTGGGGAGGCTAAATTAACTGATTTATGAGGCCATAAAGAAGACTCAGAGACAAAGAGACAAAGTTGAAGTCCTTTGGCCACATCATGAGGAGACAGCAAAGCCTAGAGAAGGGAATGATGCTGGGGAAAGTGGAAGGAAAAAGGAAGAGGGGCCGACCAAGGGCAAGATGGATGGATGGCATCCTTGAAGTGACTGGACTGACCTTGAAGGAGCTGGGGTGGTGATGGCCGACAGGGATCTCTGGCGTGGGCTGGTCCATGAGGTCACGAAGAGTCGGAGACGACTGAACGAATGAACAACAACAAAGAAGACTCCAGCAAGGCATTCCAGTGGGGAAGCATGTGGGGAATGCGGAAGTGCTTCATCAGCGTCGCAGATGGACAAGGAAAGCAACAGCTCCCCTGGCGGCCAGGAAAAGTTAAATAGCCTCTGTGTATGTCTGTATATGTTTGTATGTCAAAAATTGGCATTGAATGTTTGCTATATATATGTACACTGTGATCCGCCCTGAGTCCCCTGCGGGGTGAGAAGGGTGGAATAGAAAAGCTGTAAATAAATAAATAATAAAGAACTTTGTTAAACTTTCCAAGTTTCTAAAGACTTTGTTTAGGAAAATCCATAGGGCCTCTCAGCCGAGGCACCCCGGCGTCCCACTGGGCACAAAGAGCACATCCTGTTTTAAAAGACAATTGCTATAGGCCCAGCGCATGTCAGCACAATGATTGTCTTTATTGATACCCTGCCTTCCTTTCTCTCTGTGGGGACTCAAGGCAGCGAATGGTCAAAGCCACCCTCGGAAGGAGAGGCCGGCTCTTCTTCTCTCCTTGCTGAAATCCCTTCTCCTTTTGCCTTCTCTTGTCTTTCCGATGCAGGCAAACTGGGCGCCTTCTACCCCTCATCTCTCATAAGCAGTTTGGGTTTTGAGAGCAAAATGTTCTCTCACCAAACAAATACAGGATTCGCCACTCATCTTTTAATGTTTAATTCATCTTTGTGCTTTTAAAAAAAGTTAAAATAGAAGCGGGTGTTTGTGTGTCGGAGAGCGAGAGGGAGAGAGAGGGAGAAGCAAACGCTTTGATTGAAAGTGAAGCGGCGCCGGGATTTTTCCGCAGGGAAGTCCCTCGTGAGGGTTGCTTCTTCAGGCTTACAATAAATAAGGAAGAGAGGCAGATTTCACAGGTGGAAAACAGGGACATGAGTGGGGATCAAGGGGGCAAACGGGAAAGAGAGATCCTACCGCAGTTGGCTTTTGCCGGAATCTGGCTGGGAAGGAAGTGATTCTGCTTGCTTCCCTCTCCTTGCTGAGTTCAGCGAGTGCAAACACCTTGGAAATTGGTTTGAAGCAACTGAAATAAATAAATAAATAATAATAATACACTTTATTTCTACCCCGCAACCATCTCCCCAGTGGGGACTCGGAGCGGCTTACATGGCGCCAAGCCCGGACAACATATTACAGCGGAATAAAACCAAAAACATAAACAACAATAAGGTAGAGGTGACATTGAAATTTAGACCACGGTTAAATGAGAGAGTTCATCCTGGCAAGATACTTACTTACTTAGGCGATCCCCCGTTGTCCAAGTAGGATTGTCTTCCAAGATCAGTGTACTGATGAGTCTGTAGGTGATTGCGAACCGTATTCTTGATCTGCATGTTCTCCCGCAGTGAGAGCATCGGTTTCCAGACGAAAGGTGGTCTTGGTCAGGGTTGGCTTGATGCGCCTTCCTCTTGGCACATTTCTCTCTTTCGCCCTCCATTTGTGCCTCTTCAAATTCTGCAGCACTGCTGGTCACAGCTGACCTCCAAATGGAGCGCTCAAGGGCCAGGGCTTCCCAGTTCTCAGTGTCTATGCCAGAGTTTCTAAAGTTGGCTTTGAGTCCGTCTTTCAATCTCTTTTCCTGCCCACCAACCTTCCATTTTCCGTTCTTGAGTTCGGAGTAGAGCAACTGTTTTGGTAGACGGTGGTCGGGTATCTGGACAATGTGGCCAGTCCAGCGGAGTTGATGGCAGAGGACCATCGCTTCAATGCTGGTGGTCTTTGCTTCTTCCAGCACGATGACCTTTCTCCGCTGTCTTCCCAAGAGATTTGTAGGATTTTCCGGAGGCAGCGCTGATGGAATCGTTCCAGGAGTTGCATGTGATGTCTGTAGTTAGTCCACGTTTCACAGGCGTAAAGCAGGGTTTGGAGGACAATAGCTTGATCAACAAGCACCGATGGATGTCCCTGTCCTCAAACAATCTTGCTTCATTCGAAAAAAGTTGCACCCACAGAGCTCAGGCGGTGTTGTATTTCAATGTCAATGATGACTTTGGTGGAGAGGTGGCTGCCAAGGGAGTGGAAATGGTTGACATTTTCTAATGTGACACCATTAAGCTGTATTTCTGGCATTGGAGAAGGATTGGCTGGTGCCTTCTGCTGGAAGTGCACTTTGGTTTTCTCGATTCCATCAGCGTTGCCTCCGGAAAATCCTGCAAATCTCTTGGGAAGACAGGCAGACAAACATCAGCGTGCTGGAAGAAGCAAAGACCACCAGCATTGAAGCGATGGACCTCTGCCATCAACTCCACTGGACCGGCCACGTTGTCCAGATACTCAATGACCATCTCCCAAAGCAGTTGCTCTACTCTGAACTCAAGAACAGAAAACAGAATGTTGGTGGGGCGGAAAAGAGATTGAAAGATGAGTTCAAAGCCAACCTTAACAACTCTGGCATAGACATCGAGAACTGGGAAGCCCTGGCCCTTGAGCACTCCAGCTGGAGGTCGGCTGTGACCAGCAGTGGTGCAGAATTTGAAGAGGCACGAATGGAGGGTGAAAGGGAGAAACGTGCCAAGAGGAAGCCAGCTGAGACTGCCTTCCGTCTGGAAATTTATTTATTTATTATTTATTTAGCAGTTTTGTATACTGGTCTTCTCACCTCTATCGAGGGACTCAGGCCGGTTTCCAACATCAATATTGCAAATAGTCATTAAAAGCATCAAATTCTAAATCACACTAAAACATTAAAAGAACAAAATACAGTCATATAAATTACAACGGTCAGTCGTCATCAAAAAATCATTGTTCGTCATCATCCACCCATATCACGGAATCGTGGCGCATTCGTCGAATGCCAATTTCCAGAGCGAAGTTTTCACCTGTCTTCTGAATGTCAAAATAGAAGGGGCAGTTCTGATCTCCAGTGGAAGGGAGTTCCAGAGTCGAGGGGCCACCACCGAGAAGGCCCTGTCCCTCGTCCCCACCAGAAGCGCTTGTGAGGCCGGTGGAACCGAGAGCAGGGCCCCTCCAGACGATCTTAGCAATCTTGATGGTTCATAGGGGAGGATACCCTCACTGAAGGAGAACGTGCAGGTCAAGAATAGGGCTCCACAGCCACCTACGGACTCACAAGAATTCTGATCCTGGAAGACTATCCTACTCGGCCAAAGAGGGATCACCTAAGTAAGTAAGTAAGTAAGTAACAATTGGACTCCCTCTTCCGACTTCACCCCAGCGGAGATGGCTTTCGAATTCCTTCTGCAACCATCCCGAGGACTTGTCCGTCTCTGGGAAAAGCCTTCCTCTGCTCCGTTGCCGCCTTTACGCCCAGAGCCTTTGAGAAAAGCAGCGGTGGTGGCAGCATCGAAGGCCCCAACCTGGGCACGGTTTCAAGGCGCCCCGCGTGCTTCTCTCCGCCGCACAATTAATGCCATGTTTTATTAGCAATGAAAGCGGGGCTTGTTTTGTACGAATGCCGGGCGCAGTAAAGTGTGACTCTGCAGACGGTTTTTACAAACCCGAGCAGAACATCACTCCTGCGATTTATCGCCTGCCAGGGCTGCTTACCCACTGTGTAAAACAAGTTTATTGGGATTTGGCCAATAGCGGCCCAAAAGGCCTCGTTCCTTATGCCTGGCGGGAGGAAATACTCGGTGCCTCCAACAATTGGCTTGCAAATAAAACCTGTGGTGGCAGTGTGCGTGTGTGTGTGTGTGGGGGGGGGGGGTGCATCTATATATATAAGGTAAAGGTTTTCCCCTGCCATTAATTCTACTTGTGTCCGACTCTCCAGGATGGTGCTCATCTCCATTTTTAAACTGAAGAGTCGGCGTTGTCCGTGGACACCTCCTGGTCATGTGGCCAGCATCACTGCATGGAGCACAACTACCTTCTCGCCAGAGCGGTACCTATTAATTTACTCACATTTGCATGCTTTCGAACTGCTGGGTTGACAAAAGCTTGGAGCTCACCCTGCTCACTGAATTTAAACTGCCGACCTTTCGGTCAGCAAGTTCAGCAGCTCCGCAGTTTAACTCATTGTACCACCGGTAAGTAAAGTAAAGGGAAAGGTTTTCCCCTGATATTAAGTCTAGTCATGCCCACATCAAGACATCAGGGCACCGTCCTTGCAGACAGTCAATTCTCTCACACCACGATTGTGAGGTCAGAATATGTGCTCCACAACTCTGTCTGTTTGAATAAAGAAGTCCCAGAGTAGCTTGACGTGTTCATTCTCTGTAATTTTGTCCAGCTTGTGATCCCACCAGTCCTTTGTGGCAGGCAGATGGTGTTTGTGGCACAACTTCCAATGGATCATCTGAGCAACGGTGTTGTGCCTCTGTTTGGAGTCTGTGCAATCTTCTTGCAGCAGCTGAGGATGGGATCTACTGTTTCGTCTGCTTCCTTGCAGAGTCTACACTTGGGATCTGTTGTGGACTTTTCAATTCTGAGTTGGATGGCCTTAGTTCGAATGGCTTGTGGTTCTAATGGCTTGGTTCTACTGGCTTGTGATCCCACCAGTTCTTTGTGGCAGGCAGATGGTCTTTGTGGCACAGGTTCCAATGAATCACCTGAGCAATGATGTTGTGCCTCTGCTTATAGTCTGTCTGCGCGATCTTCTTGCAGCAGCTGAGGATGGGATCTATTGTTTCATCTGCTTCCTTCCAGAGTCTACACTTGGGATCTGTTGTGGACTTTTCAATTCTGGCTTGGATGGCCTTGTTTCGAATGGCTTGTGGTCCGAATGGCTTTGTTT
The DNA here is from genome assembly GCF_037176765.1 of Anolis sagrei. Lineage (NCBI taxonomy): Eukaryota > Metazoa > Chordata > Lepidosauria > Squamata > Anolidae > Anolis > Anolis sagrei. The sequence goes on along the minus strand of NC_090031.1, from coordinate 2,181,703 downwards.
GAATGGCTTGCAATCCTACCCGTTCTTTATCACAGGCAGATGGTCTTTGTGGCACAGGTTCCAATGAATCACCTGAGCAAGGGTGTTGTGCCTCTGCTTGGAGTCTGTCTGCGCGACCTTCTTTCAGCAGTTGAGGATGGGATCGATTGTTTCATCTGCTTCCTTGCAGAGCCTACACTTGGGATCCGTCGTCGACTTTTCAATTCTGGCTTGGATGGCCTTGGTTCGAATGGCTTGTTCTTGGGCTGCCAGAATCAGGCCCTCCTTTGTCTCCTTTTTCCCATTTGTGAGCCACAGCCATGTTTTTTCTTTCTCCATTTGGCTCTCAATTTTCCCCAGGAACTGTCCATGGAGAGACAGCCTTCTTTGGCCAGTGTCCTCTTCTGCTCTGGATTGTGTTTTGACGGCATTCCCTCTTTGTCTTTTGCACTTGAAGCAGTTTCCTACTCTTGACTTCCCTCAATGTTGGTTCTTGATGGCCTTTCACATAATCCGCCAGTGCATATTTCTCCTCCTGCTGTACCGTTTGTTTCACTTGTTATTATTATTATTATTATTATTATTATTATTATTATTATTATTATTATATTCATATTAAAAGTAATTGCTAGGAATTGTGGGAGTTGAGGTCCAAAACACCCGGAGGGCTGAAGTTTGCCCATGCGTGCTCTAGGGGGCAGCAAAGCTGCAAAGAATGTTTGCCAAGGGTATTTATTTATTTATCGTGTCATCAGCAACCATACCATTGTATTACATTTCTAACAGAACAAAACAAACAAACAGATTTTTTTTAAAAAAACACAGATTATGCAAACTTGGTAGTTGGTTAAATGTCCTTTGACCAGTATCTAGCCCCTTGGAGTGCCTCTGGTGTTGCCGCAAGAAGGTCCTCCATTGTGCATGTGGCAGGGCTCAGGGTGCATTGTAGCAGGTGGTCAGTGGTTTGCTCTTCTCCGCACTCGCATGTCATGGATTCCACCCTGTAGCCCCATTTCTTAAGATTGGCTCTGCATCTTCCAAGTCGCCCAGTCTTCTGTGTGCCCAGGGGGGAGTCTCTCATCTTGTATCACCCACGGGTTGAGGTCCTGGGTTTGGGCCTGCCACTTTTGGACTCTCACTTGCTGAGGTGTTCCAGCGAGTGTCTCTGTAGATCTAAGAAAACTATGTCTTGATTTAAGTTGTTGACGTGCTGGCTGATATCCAAACAGGGGGTGAGCTGGAGATGTCTCTGCCTTGGTCTTTCACTATGGGCTGCTCCTTCCCAGCGGATGTCAGGTGGTGCAATACCGGCTAAGCAGTGTAATTTCTCCAGTGGTGTAGGGCGCAGACACCCCGTGATAATGCAGCATGTCTCATTAAGAGCCACATCCACTGTTTTAGTGTGGTGAGATGTGTTCCACTCTGGGCATGCGTACTCAGCAGCAGAGTAGCATAGTGCAAGGGCAGATGTCTTCACTGTGTCTGGTTGTGATCCCCAGGTTGTGCCAGTCAGCTTTCATATGATATTGTTTCTAGCGCCCACTTTTTGCTTGATATTCAGGCAGTGCTTCTTGTAGGTCAGAGCACAGCCCAGAGTGACTCCCAGGGATTTGGGTGTGTTGCAATGCTCCAGTGGGATTCCTTCCCAGGTAATGATCCTCAGAGCTCGGGATGCTTATCTGTTCTTAAGGTGAAAGGCGCATGTCTGTGTTTTAGATGGATTAGGGATCAGCTGATTTTCCCTGTAATAGGCAGTAAGAGCACCTAGAGCTTTGGAGAGCTTCTGTTCAACCATCTCAAAGCTCCCTGCTTGAGCGGTGATGGCACGATCATCAGCATAGATGAAACTCTCTGTCCCTTCTGGCAGTGGCTGGTCATTTGTGTAGACTGTGTAGGGGGACATGAGAGAAGCCTCCTCGCAGGATTGCAAGACATCCAGGCGTCCCCTGGGCAACGTCTTCGTAGACGGCTGATTCTCTCGCCTCAGAAGCAACCAGAAGCAACTTTGCCAAGGGTTAAAGGAGAATACATTGAAGCACTAAGCGCAACACCTAGGACACTAAGTTACCAAAGTGAAATGTTACTTCCAATATGGTTACTAGCTCTTCCTTCTCTTTTGTTAAAAAATAATACATTGATTTATAATACGGAATGAATTTTTCTACAAATAACCCAATTCTGTATATGTTTTGCCATCTCGAAGGATCGCTGAGCTCCATTCTTTTTGGAATATGTATATGTAAATAAGTATAGTTTTGCATAACTTGCATCCAGTGCTCCTCCCAGTCCTTTTCTCCTCCACCCGCTTCCTTGCATCGTCTTCAGCTTATTTCAGAGGCTGCAAGCTGAGCTCAAAGTGTCAAGGTAGTTTGCCTTCCATGAGGGTTGAATGAAAAGTAATGCCTCCTCCTTCATTACTTGGGTTTGGATGGGAATCTATATATATATAAATGCTCTATGCATAATGAGTACCTTAAAAACAAAAGAACCAATGAATGAAATCACACCAAATTTTGCAACAAAACGTCTAAACACTAGGAGTGACCATCACTCAAAACATTATGATTTTGTCATTTCAGTTTCAGTTGCTGGGATTCATAGTTCACCTATAATCAAAGGGGATTTTGAACTCCACCAACGATGGAATTGAGCCACACTTGGCACACAGAACTCCCCTGACCAACAGAAAACACTAGAAGGGTTGGGTGGGCATTGACCTTGAGTTTTGGAGTTGTAGTTCACTTACATCTAGAGAGCACTGTGGACTCAAACAATGATGGAACTTGGCACAAATACTCAATATGCCCAAATATAAAACAGATGGAGTTTTGGGGAAATAGACCTTGACATTCAGGAGTTGTAGTTACTGGGATTTATAGTTCACCTACAATCAAGGAGCATTCCAAACCCCATCAACGATAGAATTGCACCAAACCTCCCACACAGAACCCTCATGACCACCAGAGTGGGCCACAGCAACGCGTGGCAGGGGATAGCTAGTATTTTAATAAATCAAACGCAGAAATAATCCTTAGAATGTGCTCTTCAACTACCACTATTCACTTTTCCACATAATCACCAAACAATTGGATGCAGTTCTGCCAATGATGAACAAGTTTTCTGAAGCTGTCACTCTTTTCCCGCAACTAGTGTTTCACAGTTCTCCCATCCTGGGTACCCATCATGCACAGATCTTCCGATAGCCAAGCAGCACAATAATGTGACCCACACGTTCTTGTGAAATGCCGATTATGCTTGAAATTTCTCTCTGAGTGATACGACGATTGTCCTGTCAACCTTTTGTTTGTGAAACTCGGTGGTTGCTGTCACAGGATGTCCAGCTCTTTGTCACACAAGTCAGATGTTCTCACCTTTAAGCTTAAACTTACTTGCACAACAACGCACAGTACTCACATCAACACAATCCCCATCAACAGCTTGCATTCTCTGATGAATCTCCTTTGGGGTGACACCTTCTGCTGTCAAGAATTCAATGATTGCATGTTGCTTAAGTCGCATTGACCAACCGTCTGCGCAGGGTTCCATACTTCACACTTTAACAACACAGCTGTCCAATGCTAAGGCTTCCCACCAAAATGGAACTGTAGAGGAGAGTCTACTGAACAAGCCAGTACCTGCTGCATACGCTGCTTAAGTCGCACTGACCAACCATCTGTGCAGGGTTCCATACTTCATACTTTAACAACACAACCGTTCAATGCTAAGGCTTCCCACCAAAATGGAACTGTAGAGGAGAGTCTTATGAACAAGCCAGTACCTGCCGCATATGCTGCTTAAGTCGCACTGACCGACCATCTGTGCAGGGTTCCATACTTCACACTTTAACAACACAACCGTTCAATGCTAAGGCTTCCCACCAAAATGGAACTGTAGAGGAGAGTCTTATGAACAAGCCAGTACCTGCCGCATATGCTGCTTAAGTCGCACTGACCGACCATCTGTGCAGGGTTCCATACTTCACACTTTAACAACACAACCGTTCAATGCTAAGGCTTCCCACCAAAATGGAACTGTAGAGGAGAGTCTTATGAACAAGCCAGTACCTGCCGCATATGCTGCTTAAGTCGCACTGACCGACCATCTGTGCAGGGTTCCATACTTCACACTTTAACAACACAACCGTTCAATGCTAAGGCTTCCCACCAAAATGGAACTGTAGAGGAGAGTCTACTGAACAAGCCAGTACCTGCTGCATACGCTGCTTAAGTCGCACTGACCGACCATCTGTGCAGGGTTCCATACTTCACACTTTAACAACACAACCGTTCAATGCTAAGGCTTCCCACCAAAATGGAACTGTAGAGGAGAGTCTACTGAACAAGCCAGTACCTGCTGCATACGCTGCTTAAGTCGCACTGACCGACCATCTGTGCAGGGTTCCATACTTCACACTTTAACAACACAACCGTTCAATGCTAAGGCTTCCCACCAAAATGGAACTGTAGAGGAGAGTCTACTGAACAAGCCAGTACCTGCTGCATACGCTGCTTAAGTCGCACTGACCGACCATCTGTGCAGGGTTCCATACTTCACACTTTAACAACACAACCGTTCAATGCTAAGGCTTCCCACCAAAATGGAACTGTAGAGGAGAGTCTACTGAACAAGCCAGTACCTGCTGCATACGCTGCTTAAGTCGCACTGACCGACCATCTGTGCAGGGTTCCATACTTCACACTTTAACAACACAACCGTTCAATGCTAAGGCTTCCCACCAAAATGGAACTGTAGAGGAGAGTCTTATGAACAAGCCAGTACCTGCCGCATATGCTGCTTAAGTCACACTGACCGACCATCTGTGCAGGGTTCCATACTTCACACTTTAACAACACAACCGTTCAATGCTAAGGCTTCCCACCAAAATGGAACTGTAGAGGAGAGTCTACTGAACAAGCCAGTACCTGCTGCATACGCTGCTTAAGTCGCACTGACCGACCGTCTGTGCAGGGTTCCATACTTCACACTTTAACAACACAACCGTTCAATGCTAAGGCTTCCCACCAAAATGGAACTGTAGAGGAGAGTCTACTGAACAAGCCAGTACCTGCCGCATACGCTGCTTAAGTCTCATTGACCGACCGTCTGCACAGGGTTCTATACTTCGCACTTTAACAACACAACTGTTCAATGCTAAGGCTTCCCACCAAAATGGAACTGTAGAGGAGAGTCTATTGAAGAAGCCAGTACCTGCCACATACCAGTACTACCACCTCTTGAGGAGTTACGAAGGTGGAGGCATTACTTTTCATTCAACCCTCGTATTAACTCAGCAGGAAGGAGAGGAAACGAGGGGGAAGAAGAATCTCTCTCTTTCCCACGGTGCATCTACACTATAGAATTAATGCAGATTGACACCCCTTGGACTGCCATGACTGAGTGCTATGGAACCCTGGGAGCTGTAGTTTTGTAGGGCCTTTAGCCTTCTCTGCCAAAGAGTGCTGGTGCATCGCTCAACATTCTCACCATTGGCTCTATGTCTAAGGAAGCCCTGTCCAGATGTGATTGCAAAATGCCAGGTGAAGTTGTGCAGTATTGTGTATCCCAGCATTCTCACCATTGGCTCAATGGCTAAGGAAGTCCTGCCCAGACTTTTATAGTCTGGCCTCAAACTTTTTCAGGGGACAGGAGCAAGGTGTGTGCATGTTTAGCCTGATACCAGAGCTAAATTTAGTCCTGCATCAGGGCTATTTGTTGTTGTCGCTGATGCTTGTGTGTGCCTTCGGGCCATTTCCGACTTGTGCCGACCTTCAGGTGACTTTATGATTGTCTTGGCAAGGTTTTGCTCAGAAGGGGATTGCCACTGAGGTTGGGATTGTGTGTTTCCCCGCAAGGCATCCAGTGGGTCTCCATCAATAGCAAAGGATTCGACCCTGGCCTCCAGTGCAAGGGTTGCACTGTTTCACCATGTTTACTCTCAGGCCTTTATGTAGCTGCGTAAAATGCAATGCTCACTAGCTGAGCCAAATAATTTATTTATTTATGTATTGACTTTGCTTCTATACCGCTGTATCTCAAGCCCGAAGGCGACTCACGGCGGTTCACAAACAGTAAAAACAGTAGAAACAGCAGTGGTTCCATACAACATAGAACAATTGACTTAACACATTATCCATAAATTACCAATAAGCCATTACAATGCACAATTATTACAAAAAACAACAACCGTCCCCAATCTTCTCCTCATCCAAGCGTAGTCCAGGTTCGCCGTCCATTGTTCCATTCCTATGTTCCATTACCAGATTGCACTAAATTACTCAAACGCCTGCACAAACATCCAGGTCTTCACCTTTTTGCGGAATACCATTAGAGATGGTGCTAGTCTAATGTCCGTAGGAAGGGCGTTCCACAGCCGAGGAGCCACCACCGAGAAGGCCCTATCTCTCGTCCCCGCCAGCCGAGCTTGAGAAGCAGGCGGGATCGAGAGCAGGGTCTCCCCGGAAGATCTCAAACTCCTGGTGGGTTCATAGGCAGAAATGCGGTCAGATAGGTAACTTGGGCCGGAACCGTTTAGGGCTTTAAAGGCCAACGCCAGCACTTTGAATTCAGCCCGGTAGCAGATCGGTAGCCAGTGGAGTTGGCGCAACAGGGGGGTTGTATGCTCCCTGCGCTCCGCTCCTGTTAAAATCATGGCTGCCGAGCGTTGGACTAGTTGGAGCTTCCGAGCTGTCTTCAAAGGCAACCCCACGTAGAGAGCGTTGCAGTAGTCTAAACGGGATGTAACCAGAGCGTGGACTACCGTGGCCAAGTCAGACTTCCCAAGGTATGGGCGCAGCTGGCGCACAAGCTTTAGCTGTGCAAATGCTCCCCTGGTCACCGCCGAAACCTGGTCACCGCCGAAAATAATGTCCAGCTCAAAATGCTGAGACGCACATGGAATTCGATGTCTTTTGGGTTGTATACATTTTGTTCACATGGATGTATTGTTGTTGTATTCAGGCATTGAAAGTTTGCCTTTTATGTTTAGAATTGTGACGATGTGTAAGTTTTATTGCTTTGGTTATGGGTAGTTTGGATAGTGGTTTAGGGATGGTAAGTATGGGAGATTATGTTTTGTTGGAGATGGTGGCTTGGCGTTAGCTGAGTTGCCATAGCAACAGGGGCGGAGCCAACTGCCTCTTGAGGAGGCAGCTATTTTAAAAAGTCAGCCAGTGGCCGGAGAGCTACTGAGAGGACTGAGTCTCTGGGTGGAGATTCAGGGAATGTGTCTGTAGCCGGTGTGCTATAGGAAAGACTGGATCTCAGGGTGGAGATTCAGGGAATCAATTGGTGACCAAAGTGGTTGCAGAGAAGGACCCGGTAGTGAGAGAGCTACAGGGGGTTGTTGATTCTGAATTAAGAATCAAGGTTTGGCTGGGTTTAAGCCTGCTGTTCCTGTGGTGAAACGTTTTGAAGTCTGTGCCTGAGATTACTCATGAAACCTTTCCAATGTAACCATCAAGATTTGTGCCTCTTGAGAAGAAACAGTTAAATATGTTATACTCCTGTTAAAATAAACTTGTTACTGTTTTCCTGAAGCCTTGCCTGATACAGTTTCTCCTAAGTTGAACAGCCTGCAATAGTAAAGTCAGCCAGAAACAGTAAACGCTACGCTATCCACTGAATAAGACCTTCTGTCATTAACAGTCCCTTTATAAAATAGTTCCTAGGCTGATATTGATCGTTGCCCGGCTTCCCTCATAGATTAGTGGGTGTTTTACCACTCGCACCTTCACATTTGGTGGCATTCGGTGGGATTAAAACGGTCTTCTTTACAAGAATCCATCCTGTGTCCCTCTGGGGAGATAGAGCAGAATATAAAGAAATTTTTATTATTATTATTATTATTATTATTGAAAAATAAAAATCAGCATGATTTCCAATCTCAATAGTACCATTCCCGCCTCTCCAACTTCTGTAACGTGGCAGTGGCAATCCTTATTCTGCTCGCTCCATCTCTCTCCAAATACCCATCCTAGTTATATGTCACCTTGTCATGCCCAGCATTTTTTATAATTTTAATTATTACATTTGGCCCTGCCATAGGTTTTTAATGCGCCGTGGTGTTATTGTTACTGTTTATTGCTTTGTTTATGAGTTTATGCATTATCTGTATTGCTGTTGTTGCTGTTTTTACTGATGTATTTCGGCTTGGCATCTTGTAAGCCTCACCGAGTCCTTCGGGAGATGGTAGTGGGGCATAAATAAAGGTTTATTATTAATATTATTATTATTAGTCCTGTACCGTCCCACTTTACAGCTGTTTTTCAAACGTCCCAGTTTCTCTCGCCTCCTTCCATTTTCCTCCTTTGTCCTCAGCTTTCCTTTGTGGCTGCAAACAGAATTGAAGATGCAAAAGTGCTATATGCACCAGGCCTGGGCAAACTTGGGCCCTCCAGGTGTTTTGGACTTCAACTCCCACAATTCCTAACAGCCTACCGGCCCTCCAGGTGTTTTGGACTTCAACTCCCACAATTCCTAGCAGCCTACTGGCTGTTAGGAATTGTTGGAGTTGAAGTCCAAAACACCTGGAGGGCCCAAGTTTGCCCAGGCCTGGTATAGACCCAATGATTTCAATGGGCACTTCCCTGGTGGTTCAGGCAAAAGCAAACAGCTGCTGTCTTTCCTAGTTGTGCTTTGCCACATTGACCACAACCAGGTATATTTGATCTCACATGCCCCAATTTCCATTTGCAGAATGTCAGTCCATTTGGTGTTGCAGGACGCCCAGTATATTTTGGGGGGGAGGGCAAATGCAAATACTTGCAAGGGTCTGGCATGCCCAGGGCAGATTGCAGTTTTTCCCAAAGGAGGAATAGGTACAAGTAAGAGAAAGAAAGAGTTCCTCCTCCTCCTTGTCTGTGCCTCTCGGAGTCATCTGTCGCCCAGCTGTGCCTTTGCTCCTTTGACCTGAACTTGGTGCGTTGATTGGCCATTCCTGGCCTTCAGAAAGTTACTTGTGGGTTTTGGGGGAGGAACGCTGCAAAATCTGGCATGGACTTTCCAGGAATATTTATTGCTTTCTGGTGAACCTTTGCTCCGCGTGTCTTTGGTGCATGGGAGAAAATTCAGTCTCAATTCGTTTTTTGATGCTAGTGGGTGAGCATTTGCAAATTTCACCATGTGGTGGAAGGATAGAAGGGAATCTCAATGTGCAAGGTTCACATGTCAGCCCAAGCTGTGAATGGGTTAGACCAACTGCAGAAGCAAGAGAAGGCTGAGCTGAATGGAGCTCCTTTTTGTTCATATGCCAACAGAGAGAGCCTCCATATGCAGGGGCAGTGTACTTGGGCATAGCAGATACTTGAGAACTAAAACTTAAGGAAATGTTGTTTTTCCCACCTGTCCAGGGCCCATGAAAATGGAAAAGATGCAGGACTTGGAATGTTTTACTTTTGGGGCTACAATTCCCAGAAATATCTCCAAGATGGGAGGCACTACCATTTCTCACTTATTGAGGGATCCATCATTAAGGGGAGTAAACCTGGCCCACTTGCCTCTAGCCAGGGTATGGGCCAACTTGAAGTCCAAGTGTTTTGGACTTCAGATCCCACAACCTGGGTATGCAGATGATCCCTTGAATGACCATAGTGTTCAGTTCCAAGAGGACAAAGGCATGGGCCAACTTGGCCTTCCCTTAATGTGTTTTGGACTCTAACTCCCACAACGTGGGTATGCAGATGATCCCTTGATGGACTGAAGTGTCCAGTTCCAAGAGGACAAAGGTATGGGTCAACTTGGGCCCTCCCTCCAGGTGTTTTGGACTCCAACTCCCACAATGTGGGTATGCAGATGATCCCTTGATTGACTGAAGTGTCCAGTTTCAAGAGGACCAAGGCCTGGGCCAACTTGGTCCCTCTCTCCAGGTGTGTTGGACTCCAGCTCCCACAACGTGGGTATGCAGATGATCCCTTAATTTACTGGAGTGTCCAGTTCCAAGAGGACAAAGGCATGGGCCAACTTGGGCCAGGTGTTTTGGACTCCAACTCCCACAACGTGGGTATGCAGATGATCCCTTGCTTGACTGAAGCGTTCAATTCCCAGGGGACAAAGGCACGGGTCAACTTCAGTCTTCCCTCCAGGTGTTTTGGACCTCAACCCTCACCATTCCACATTTCTCCCTTTCACTCTCCAATCATTCCTCTTTTAATTCTGCAGCACTGCTGGTCACAGCTGACCCCCAGTTACAGTGCTCAAGGGCCAGGGCTTCCCAATTCTTGGTGCAAAGTAAGAACCGCACAATTAACAAGGAAATTACACTTTCAAACCACAAAGAGAACATTTTTTTTCAAATTTTACTACATAGTGCAACCTTTATTGATGCCCGGCCTTTCTCCCTGTAGGGACCCACAACCCCAGCCAGACCTGTTCCCGTGTGTGCTATTGCCTTGGCCTCACAAAGCAGTGGCAATCCAGTCCAGGACTTCCTCCCGCCTCAACTTGTTCCCTTTCCAAGTCCTGTTTCCTCTTTGCAGCTCCTATCTTGAAAGTGTGGGGAGGGGAGGGGGCAGGAAAGAACTCTGGGCTATGTTTATCTGGCCTGCTGAGAATGTTGGCCCTGGAGCCGGAGGAGAAGTCCCCGGCTTTTATTTCTGGACCGGCACATGCCTTGCAGGCTGGGACTCCCAGCTCTGTGATCTTTATTTATTTCCTCTCCTCCTCCTCCTCTTCCCATCCTTTATTTCTTCCTTGTCTGTAAGTGGAGAAAGTGGAAGGGTTCTGGGAGGACCCCCACCACCGTCCCCCAAAAGAGATGTCGGTGAATGGTAGGAGAAGCTCCGGCAGGCCCTCCTACTACTACCGGCTGCTGCGGAGGTCCAGGCTTCACCGGCAACGGAGCCGGTCCCGCAGCCGCAACCGGCCACTCAGCAGGGGTAACGCACTTTCTTTGTTCTTGCATGCACCTCTGGCATCTGTTGCTCAGCACCTAGAAGGCAGGTAGAGTTCGGGGCCAATGGCAGGTGTGGGACAGGTATGGAGGAGACTTGTATGGGATGCACATTCTGGTGATGGAGGAAGGATACCGTCTTTCGGGCTGCACAGAATGGAGTGTCGTGTGTTATTATTGTTAGAGTTGGACCAAAACTATTGGATTAAGAGGCATGCCAGGTAGATGGCTGAGCCACACGTTGTCCGAGATGTCTTTCCTGCCCAGTCTCATATCCGGTCCAGATTTGGTGTTAGGGAGCCTCCAAGCAATGAGCTTGTTCTTAAGTGTGCCGGGCAAATTCGAAGAGGTCCAGTTCCATCAGATTTGGTATAGCACCGGATGGGGTCACACTCCTCCTGAAGACGCAGGTTCGCAGCTCAGGTGTGATCTTGGACTCGTCACTGAGCCTGGAACCCGAGGTTTCGGTGGTGACCAGGGGAGCATTCACACAGTTAAAACTTGTGCGCCAGCTGCACCCGTACCTTGGGAAGTCTGACTTGGCCACGGTAGTCCACGCTCTGGTTACATCCCGCATAGACTACTGCAACGCTCTCTACGTGGGGTTGCCTTTGAAGACTGCTCGGAAGCTTCAAATGGTCCAGCACTTCAACTCCCACAATTGCCAGGTTGCTAACAGGAGCGCCACTCAAGGAGCATACAACTCCGCTGCTGCGCCAGCTCCACTGGCTGCCAATTTGCTACCGGGCACAATTCAAAGTGCTGGCTTTAGTCTTTAAAGCCGTAAACGGTTCTGGCCCGACCTACCTGTCCGAACGCGTCTCCGCCTATGAACCAGTTAGGACATTAAGATCGTCTGGGGAGGCCCTGCTCTCGGTCCCACCAGCTTCACAAGCGCGCAGTAGTCTATACGGGATGTCACTAGAGCGTGGACTACCGTGACCAAGTCAGACTTCCCAAGGTCTGGGCGCAGCTGGCGCACAAGTTTTAATTGTGCAAATGCTCCCCTGGTCACTGCTGAAACAATAAAATACATAATAACAATAATTATAACAATTAAAACATTACATTAATACAATAAAAAGCTAGCCTGGTGGCCATTGTTTTGCCAAGTCCATAATTAATAAATTCATTCCGCTTATCATAATCTGGTTCCAAAACTTTAGTCGTCATTGTCCATTGTCAGTCTGCCAGATTACCTAAAGGCCTGGTCCCATATCCATGTTTTTAATTTCCTTCTGAAAGAGAGGAGGGATGACGATGATCTAATTTCCCTGGGGAGTGAATTCCACAGGCGGGGGGCCACCACCGAGAAGGCCCTGTCCCTCGTCCCAGCCAATCTCATTTGTGACGAGAGCAGGGTTCCCCCAGAAGATCTTAAATTCCAAGGCGGGACGTAGAAGGAGATACATTCGGACAGGTACGCAGGGCCGGTGCCGTATAGGGTTTTATGCAAGAGGGAGGTCGTTCTGTTGCCACTTCTCTGGAAGCTGGAATGTTAAGTGGGATGCAGCCAGTTGAGCGTGTAATGACTTTTTCTATTTACATTGTAGAGAGAGCACAGCATCCTGGGAACTGTAGTTTGGGAAGGCGAGGAGCCCTATGGCAGAGAATGCAAAAGGCCTTGCCCTGAACTACATTTCCCAGAATTCCGCTCAGCATCAGAAAGCCCCAATGAGGAGGAGGAAGAGGTCCTCCTTCCTGACAGAGTCCCAATGAATGGTTGAATCCCCCAAAAATCAGTATATGTGTGAATCTCTCAGAAACTGGGAGTGAATGCTCTCCTGTCATCTTGTGTCATTGTGCAGAAAATTCAAGGAGAGTGCTCTTGTAGGGTTTTGTTAATGTTGTTTGTAAAAATTTTGAAAATTCCCCCAAAATCAGTGGAGGAGCGAAACATTCTGAAACTTGGTGGGCACACAGTGGTCACTGGGTTCTATAACCGTACCAAGTTTCATGCCAATAGCTGTAAAAATGAAGGAGAAAGGGACCCTTGAAGTGTCCTCATTGGCACAATTACTTAACGAAAAGTAACGAAAAAGCAGTGAACTCATTATAGTTATGATACGGACCCCATCCAATTTTGGAAATTCTGATTTCGTAATGAGTATTCAAATATTTTTTTAATTACTAGCCATCCCCTGCCACACGTTGCTGTGGCCCAGTCTGTGTATATGTGCTTTGTATGTATATACATGTATATATGTGTGTGTATATGTGTATATATGTGATTATGCACATGCATTGTAATGCATTTTTTATTTTTTTGGCTTTTTGCATCCCTTCTTCTGTGTTTTCCAGTGTTTTAATGAGTGATGGTCACTCATTGGCTTGAGAGGTGTCTTGTGTCTAAATTTGATTTCAGTCCGTCCGGTGGTTTTTGAGTTATGTTAATCCCACAAACTTCTGGTTTGAAGAAGAACAGCCTGCCTCAGGGGAGCGTGCTCGCTTCGTTAATGTTCAACATTTACACAAATGACCAGCCACTGCCAGAAGGGACAGGGAGTTTCATCTATGCTGATGATCGTGCCATCACTGCTCAAGCAAGGAGCTTTGAGATGTTAGAACAGAAACTCTCTGAAGCTTTAGGTGCTCTTACTGCCTATTACAGGAGAAACCAGCTGATCCCTAATCCATCTAAAACACAGGCATGTGCCTTTCACCTTAAGAACAGACAAGCATCCCGAGCTCTGAGGAATATTACCTGGGAAGGAATCCCACGGGAGCATTGCAGCGCACCCAAGTACCTGGGAGTCACTCTGGACCGTGCTCTTACCTACAAGAAGCATTGCCTGAACATCAAGCAAAAAGTGGGTGCTAGAAACAATATCATACGAAAGCTAACTGGCACAATCTGGGGATCACAACCAGACACAGTGAAGACATCTGCCCTGCTGCTGAGTATGCATGCCCAGTGTGGAACACATCTCACCACACTAAAACAGTGGATGTGGCTCTGAATGAGACATGCCGCATTATCATGGGGTGTCTGCTCCCGACACCACTGGAGAAATTACACTGCTTAGCCGGTATTGCACCACCTGACATCCGCCGGGAAGGAGCAGCCAATAGTGAAAGGACCAAGGCAGAGACATCTCCAGCTCATCCCCTGTTTGGGTATCAGCCAGCACATCAACGACTTAAATCAAGACATAGTTTTCTAAGATCTACAAAAACTTGCTGGAACACCCCAGCAAGCGAGAGTCCAAAAGTGGCAGGCTCAAACCCAGAACCTCAATCAATGGCTGATACTAAATGAGAGACTCCCTCCTGGGCACAAAGAAGACGGGGCGACTTGGAAGGCGCTGAACGGACTGCGCTTGGGCACCACGAGACGCAGAGCCAACCTCAAGAAATGGGCCACAAAGTGGAGTCCACGACATGCGAGTGTGGAGAAGAGCAAACCACTGACCACCTGCTGCAATGCACCCTGAGCCCTGCCACATGATGCACAAGGGAGGACCTCCTTGCGGCAACACCAGAGGCACTCCAAGTGGACTGATACTGGTCAAAGGACATTTAATCAATTACGAAGCTTGCAAACTCTGTTTTGTCTGTTTGTTAAAAAATTGTTAAAAATGTCTGGTTGATACTGACACAATAAGTAAGTCCCACAAACTAACATTACATTTTTATGTGTATAGATAGATATCTTTAGGGGGCAATAGAGAGCTAGTTTGCAGCTGGAGCTAACGCCAGGCTGCTCTCAACAATCCTGACCACTCCATCATTTTGGGATTTTGGAGTGTTTTCTGGATCTTGCAGGTGCCACAGAAGGCAATGGGGTGTTGTTGGAGGTCAAGCCTCTGATGCACTTCGCCAGGATACATGTGTGCGCACTCATGCGTTCTTCCTCCCTTTCTCGCGCTCCCTCTCTCTTCTTTAATGCGCGCCTCGCTTGCAGGATGCATCCATCCGACTCCAGGCGGCTCTTGACCCAGTTGCGGCGTTAAAAATACGACTCTCTCTTTGCACTTTCCCTTCTGGGACACCATGCGCTCGCTCTGGCTGCCCACACATTAATGCAAGCAGGCTATGATGTATACACACAATATATATATATGCCCATTCCGCGTGGGCTCTTTCTCCTTATTTTCGAAAGTGTGCCTTCTGCCTCTCTGTCTGCCTGGCCTTCCTGCCGAGGCTGGATGGGAGCGGCATCGCGACGGCATCCCAAATGCCAGGAGACACACAGCCAAAGTGTTGGAAGAAGGTCGCAAAGGTTTCGGTGGCTCTGTCAACTGTTTGTCTTGAACCTTCCAACTTGGAGGAAGGCGTCTCGAGCTGAAATGAGCAAGCGCTTCTCCGCTTGGATTCACCCAAAAGCGAAGCGTGGATTTCACATCCCGCGGAGGGACGAGCCAGAAAATTGCCCATTTTCTGCTCGCAATTTTTTAGTAAACACGATGAGACCAGGGTATTTTTTTACCTTAACTTCTGCCAAATTGTCTGCTAAAGGAACAGTGGACCTTCCGTATCCACTGGAGTTTGGTTCCAGGATACCTTTTGGAAAATTTTATTTATTGTGTCAGGCAACCAGACAATTGTATTACATTTCTATCAGAGCAAAACAAACAATCAAACAGACAAAACACAAAATTTGCAAGCTTGGTAGTTGGTTAAATGTCCTTTGACCAGTATCTGGCCCCTTGGAGTGCCTCTGGTGTTGCCGCAAGAAGGTCCTCCCTTGTGCATCATGTGGCAGGGCTCAGGGTGCATTGCAGCAGGGGGTCAGTGGTTTGCTCTTCTCTGCACTCACATGTCGTGGACTCCACTTTGTGGCCCCATTTCTTGAGGTTGGCTCTGCATCTCGTGGTGCCAGAGCGTAGTCTGTTCAGCGCCTTCCAAGTTGCCCCGTCTTCTGTGTGCCCAGGAGGGTGTCTCTCATTCAGTATCAGCCATGGATTGAGGTTCTGGATTTGAGCCTGCCACTTTTGGACTCTCGCTTGCTGAGGTGTTCCAGCAAGTATCTCTGTAGATCTTAGAAAACTATTTCTTGATTTAAGTAATTGACGTGCTGCCTGATACCCAAACAGGGGATGAGCTGGAGATGTCTCTGCCTTGGTCCTTTCACTGTTGGCTGCTCCTTCCCGGCGGATGTCAGGTGGTGCAGTACCAGCTAAGCAGTGTAACTTCTCCAGTGGTGTCGGGCGCAGACACCCCGTGATAATGCAGCATGTCTCATTCAGAGCCACATCCACTGTTTTAGTGTGGTGAGATGTGTTCCACACTGGGCATGCGTACTCAGCAGCAGAGTAGCATAGTGCAAGGGCAGATGTCTTCACTGTGTCTGGTTGTGATTCCCAGGTTGTGCCAGTTAGCTTTCATATGATATTGTTACTAGCACCCACTTTTTACTTGATGTTCAAGCAGTGCTTCTTGTAGGTCAGAGCACAGTCCAGAGTGACTTCCAGGTACTTGGGTGTGCTGCAATGCTCCCGTGGGATTCCTTCCCAGGTAATCTTCAGAGCTCGGGATGCTTGTCTGTTGGTGAGGTGAAAAGCACATGTCTGTGTTTTAGATGGGTTAGGGATCAGCTGGTTTTCCCTGTAATAGGCAGTAAGAGCACCTAAAGCTTCAGAGAGCTTCTGTTCAACCATCTCAAAGCTCCCTGCTTGAGCAGTGATGGCACGATCATCAGCATAGATGAAGCTCTCTGTCCCTTCTGGCAGTGGCTGGTCATTTGTGTCAATGTTGAACATGGATGGGGCAAGCACGCTCCTCTGAGGCAGGCCGTTCTTCTGTTTCCGCCATCTGCTTCTCTGGCCCTGGAACTCAACAAAGAAGCTCCTGTTTTGTAGCAGGTTTCCTATGAGGCGGGTGAGGTGGTTGTCCTTTGTGATACTATACATTTTTCTCAGGAGGAGGCAGCGGTGGTTCACAGTCTCATAGGCTGCTGACACGTCTATGAAGACAGCTCCTGTGATCTGCTGCCTTTCAAAGCCATCTTCTATGTGCTGAGTCAGGCTCAGCACTTGCAATGTGCAGCTTTTGAGATGTGCAAATGCACAAAAACCACACATATATGTGTATAGCAGAGTTTCAGAAGTGTCCTTACAGTTGTCCAAAAAAATTCTACTCCCTTAAAACGTCTTGGTTTAAATCATGCTTTCAACAGACCAAAAATGAGCAGACTTCTTTACAAGTAACATAGTTGGTTTATTCACAAACTTCATGTATTCAATGTATTGTCGAAGGCTTTCATGGCCAGAATCACTGGGTTGTTGTAGGTTTTTTCGGGCTATATAAGCCAGCCCGGGCTGGAGTGGGTGTCCAGCCATTGTGTAGCCCATTGTCGACCTTTGCAACCCGAAAGACAGTTGCATCTGTCAAGTAGGAAAATAAGGGACCACCTTGTGTGGGAGGCTAAATTTAACTAATTTATGAGGCCATAAAGAAAGAAGACTCCGGGGAATGTGGAATGCGGAAGAACTTCATCGGTGTCGTTGATGGACGATGAAAAGCAGCAGCTCCCCTGGCGGCCAGAAAAAAAAAAAAGTTAAATAGCCTCGGTGTATTTGTGTGTTAAATGTTGTCTGTCAAACTGGCATTGAATGTTTGCCATATATGTGTTGACTGTAATCCGCCCTGAGTCCCCTGCGGGGTGAGAAGGGCGGAATATAAGAACTGCAAATAAATAAATAAATAAATATATGGCCATGGTCTAGAGGCATTTTCTCCTGATGTTTTGCCTGCATCTGTGGCAAGCATCCTCAGAGGTAGTGAGGTCTGTTGGAACTAGGAAAAAGGATTTATATATCTGTGGAATTACCAGGGTGGGACAAAGGACTCTTGTCTGCTGGAGCTAGGTGTGAATGTTTCAACTGACCACCTTGATTAACATATAATGGCCTGACAATGCCTGGAGCAAATGTTTGTTGAGAGGTGATTAGATGTCCTTGTTTGTTTCCTCTCTTTTGTTGTGCTGTTGTAATTTTAGAGTTTCATGTATTCAGCATACAGGTACTTTGCATATCAATCCAGTTACAGATAGGATTTGCAGTAGTTTCTCTGCGCAGATAATAATAATAATAATAATAATAATAATAATAATAATAACAATAATAACTTTATTTATACCCTGCTACCATCTCCCCAAGGGACTCGGTGCGGCTTACATGAGGCCGAGCCCACAATACATCAATAATAAAAACAATAACAACAAGTAATGCAAAACAATAAAACACATAAGAGAAAATAAGCAATAAACATTAACAGTAACACAGGGCACCTTTCTCATTATCAACAGACAATAGTCTAAGCATCTCTGTGTTCTGAAGGTTTAATAGAGTCTCTGTTCTCTAAAGCATTCTGTTTCTACACTCTTCTAAAAGCATACTGTTTTCTACTGGCTTCTGAAAGCATATTGTTTCTAAAATGGAGTCTGAGTCCTGACCAGGCCCAGATCTGATCACATGATCTGCAGCCCTTTTCTGTTTAGGTGACACAGGGCATCCTTCTTAGAATCTTAACAGTCCATAATATAAAGCATCTCTCTATTCTGAGAGTCTAATAGAGTCTCTGTCTGAAAGTCAAATGGAGTCTCTAAGCATACATATTCTAAAATGGAGTCTGAGTCCTGAATAGTCCCAGTTCCGATCACGTGGTGGCCAAGGCCTGGAGTTAAGGAAAACTGTATACCAATGCACACACATAATAAATACCTAGTAGAGGCTTGAGAAAGGTTGCTCTTTCCAACAATAGCAACATCTGTGGAGGCTCAAGTCCCATTGGACAGAAATATGTAGAAAAATGGCATCTCTTGTAGAAAATGACAGAAGTTTTCCCTTCGTCTGAAAGCTCTGTTGAAATTGCTGATATTTTCACTGCCCAGCTCAATGCCGTGGAATCCTGGGAGTTGCAGTTTGGCTAAGGACAGGCATAGAAGGTGTAGAACAGGCATGGGCAAACTTGGGCCCTCCAGGTGTTTTGGACTTCAACTCCCACAATTCCTAACAGCCGGTAGGCTGTTAGGAATTGTGGGAGTTGAAGTCCAAAACACCTGGAGGGCCCAAGTTTGCCAAGGCCTGGTGTAATTAGTACTTTTGCATGTTCAGTTCCATTTGCAGCCTCAGAGGAAAGCTGAGGACAAAGGAGGAAAATGGAAGGCGGCGAGAGAAACCGGGACGTTTGAAAAACAGCTGTAAAGTGGGATAGTAGAGGACTAATAGGGATCGCCACTGCCAGGAATTGTTAGAGTGTTAGGAATTGTGGGAGTTGAAGTCCAAAACACCTGGAGGGCCCAAGTTTGCCAAAACCTGTTGTAGAACTACATCTTGCTCAGCATTTAATGCAGGTTCAAAGTGGTATTGAAGGAACATGGTTTGAGGGTGCAGATGATTCCAGAGGAGGCCACACAAACCGTAACATGTTGATGTTCGTTAAGGAACCTTTATTGTGCGTTTCGTAGGTGTTTCTGGTCTGGTTTGGAGCTAGCTTTGATCTGCATTAAATGGCCAGTGTAGACAGGGCCTAAGCCGCCTTCTGGTGTATAGAAGGTGTCAACAAGGTCCTCCATGACCTTCTGGCAAACAAACTAGTCCAATGTTGGCGAGGCAAAACGACGATGAGGTGGATTGGTTAAATGGACGAACCCAGAGGGTGATTCTCCCCAAGGCTTCCTCTTCATCCTGGAAAGAAGTGACAAGTGGAGTGCCCAAAGCAGGGTTCCATCCTGGGCCCGGTCCTGATCAGGATCTTCATCAATGACTTAGATGAAGGGTGAGAAGGCAGGATCATCAAGTTTGCAGACGGGACCAAATGGGGAGGAAGAGCCAAGACTCCAGAAGACAGGAGCAGGATTCAAAGGGATCTTGACAGATTAGAGAGAGGATGGGCCAAAACTAACATAATGAAGTTCAATGGGGACAAATGCAAGATACTCCACTTAGGCAGGAAAAACGAAATGCAAAGAGACAGAATGGGGGACGATGAGGCCTGGCTCGAGAGCAGGACGTGGGGAAAAGATCTTGGAGTCCTCGTGGACAACAAGTTAAACATGAGCCAGGAATGTGATGTGGCGGCAAAAAAAGCCAGTGGGATTTTGGCCTGCATCAAGAGGAGCCTAGTGTCTAGATCTAAGGAAGTCATGC
The DNA here is from genome assembly GCF_037176765.1 of Anolis sagrei. Classification (NCBI taxonomy): domain Eukaryota; kingdom Metazoa; phylum Chordata; class Lepidosauria; order Squamata; family Anolidae; genus Anolis; species Anolis sagrei. Next base: position 2,161,747 of record NC_090031.1, on the reverse strand, counting down.
TCCATTCATGCTCTATTCCGCTTTGGTTAGACCACACCTGGAATATTGTGTCCAATTCTGGGCACCACAATCCAAGAGAGAGATTGACAAGCTGGAATGTGTCCAGAGGAGGGCGACTCAAATGATCAAGGGTCTGGAGTACAAGCCCTATGAGGAGCGGCTTAAGGAGCGGGGCATGTTTAGCCTGAAGAAGAGAAGGATGAGAGGAGATATGATAGCCATGTATAAATATGTGAGAGGAAGCCACAGGGAGGAGGAGGGAGCAAGCTTGTTTTCTGCTTCCTTGGAGACTAGGACACAATGGAACAATGGCTTGAAACTACAAGAGAGGAGATTCCTCCTGAACATGAGGAAGAACTTCCTGACTGGGAGAGCCGTTCAGCAGTGGAACTCTCTGCCCCGGAGTGTGGTGGAGGCTCCTTCTTTGGAAGCTTTGAAGCAGAGGCTGGATGGCCATCTGTCAGGGGTGCTTTGAATGCAATATTCCTGCTTCTTGGCAGAATGGGGTTGGACTAGATGGCCCAGGAGGTCTCTTCCAACTCTTTGATTCTATGATTCTATGAATCACATATTGCAACCTGTGCAACCTGATGCCAAGTTGGCCGTTCATAGTTTTGCCAGGAGGGGGAGCTCAGGGCATGTTCCCCAAACCAATGAATGCGGTTGAAGCTCTAACAGGTCAAGAGACACGTGGTGACCAACCAGGCTCCAGTTGACCCTATAAAGGTTCAGATCCCAGCATGGTCTCCCCAGTCTCAGCAGTGCCAGGGAGAAGGGGAAAGGATCCTATTATTCTCTCCAAGGCGATGGCCTAAAAACATCCAGAGAAAAGGAATCCATTTGAAAATGGGGGGTTTTAGGGGGAGACAAAGGCAAAGAGGCTGAGTTTGGTCCTAGTCTTATTCAAGCGGCCTTTGAGTGCAGAAACGGTGCCATCCCTCTGTTCCTCCGCCTGACAAAAAGCCTCAGCCTTTCCTGGATTCATGTCTCCCCTTCCTGTGGAGTCTTTGGTTTCGGAGGCATTGAAATCAAACGCCCGGCGGTGCAGAGATGGAGATGTGAGGCTTCCAGGGCGGAAGTGGGCCTTCAAATGAGAAAGGAGGAGGAGGAGGAGGAGAGCAAGATGGCCGCGCTGCGGGACGTTGCAAAAAGGGACGTTGAAAGCATCGCCAAGCGATGAAGAACACAGGCGCCCGTTCCCGTCGCAGAAAACTAAAAGTTGGCTGCGAACTTTGGGAAAAGAAAATGGACTCCTTTCCGCCTTTGAAGCAGAGCAAAGTATTCAAAGCCATCTTGACAGATTAGAGAGATGAATGGCCAAAACGAACACAATGAAGTTCAACAGGGACAAATGCAAGATACTCCACTTGGGCAGGAAAAACGAAATGCAAAAATGCAAAATGGGGGACGATGAGGCCTGGCTCGAGAGCAGGACTTGTGGAAAAGATCTTGGAGTCCTCGTGGACAGGAAGTTAAACATGAGCCACGGGTTACATCCCATATAGACTACTGCAATGCTCTCTATGTGGGGTTGCCTTTGAAGACTGCTCGGAAGCTTCAATTGGTCCAACGATCGGCAGCTAGGTTGTTAATAGGAGCGCATCTCCTCCTATGAACCAGTTAGGATGTTAAGATCGTCTGGGGAGGCCCTGCTCTCGGTCCCGTCGGCTTCACAAGCACGCCTGGCGGGGATGAGAGACAGGGCATTCTCAGTGGCGGCCCCTTGGCTGTGAAACACACACCTGATGCCAAACATTCAGTGCGTCTACTAGGATGCTAAGATCGTCTGGGGAGGCCCTGCTCTCGGTCCCGCTGGCTTCACAAGCACGCTTGGCGGGGACGAGAGACAGGGCCTTCTCAGTAGTGGCTCCCCAGCTGTGGAACGCCCTTCCTACAGACATTAGATCGGCCCCCTCCTTACTGGCATTCCGGAAGAGAGTGAAGACCTGGCTCTTCGAACAGGCTTTCAACTAAGCAGTGCAATTGATTGATTACTGGAATATGGATTAATGGACAACGAGATTGGATGTTGATTCTATTGATGAGACACGATGGATTGTTGTTTTCCTGTATTGTTGTATTGATGTCCTGATGTTAACAAATAAATAAATAAAACACAGCGCTGTGGCCATAATGTTTGGAAGCGTATTGAAACAAAGGGAATGGGGGATGCCGCAGAATGAGTAAGTGGAAGTGACAAAACGGACCCGTTGGTACTCTTTTGGAGCACTTCCCTTCGTTTGCCTGTCTTCACCCCAGTTTTGGCAAACAACAAGCAAAAGAGTAGCAGTCCAGAAAAAGGAACTTCTCCAAATTCTAAATAATAATAGTACATTATATATTTATATTCTGCCCTTCTCCGATCGGGGACTCAGATCGGATTACAACACTTACAGACATAGGCAAACATTCAGTGCCTTTACAATCATATACAATGAGACGGACAAACACAAACAAAGGCAAAGGTTTCTCCTCTCATTTCCGGCTTCATCTCCGGCTCTGGGAAGGTGCTTTCTCCGTTTTCAAGCTGAGGAGGCTACGTTGTCACATCGTGGTTGTGTGTCCAGCAAGATTGCTTGGAGTGTCTCTTTGCCTTTCCCCAAAGAAGCAGTACCTATTGATCTACTCACGTTTGCATGTTTTCGAACTGCTAGTTTGACAGGAACTAGGGCTGTCAGAAGCTTACCACATAGAATCATAGAAGTTGGGAGCAACCTTGTGGGCCATCCAGTCCAACCCCAGTCTGCCAAGAAGCAGGAATATTGCATTTAAATCACCCCTGACAGATGACCATCCAGCCTCTGTTTCAAAGCCTCCAAAGAGGGAGCCTCCACCACACTCCGGGGCAGAGAGTTCCACTGCTGAACGGCTCTCACTGTCAGAAGCAGGAAAGACACATTCAAAGCACCCCTGACAGATGGGCATCCAGCCTCTGTTTCAAAGCCTCCAAAGAAGGAGCCTCCACCACACTCCAGGGCAGAGAGTTCCACTGCTGAACAGCTCTCACAGTCAGAAGCAGGAAAGACACATTCAAAGCACCCCTGACAGATGGGCATCCAGCCTCTGTTTCAAAGCCTCCAAAGAAGGAGCCTCCACCACACTCCAGGGCAGAGAGTTCCACTGCTGAACGGCTCTCACAGTCAGAAGCAGGAAAGACACATTCAAAGCACCCCTGACAGATGGGCATCCAGCCTCTGTTTCAAAGCCTCCAAAGAAGGAGCCTCCACCACACTCCAGGGCAGAGAGTTCCACTGCTGAACAGCTCTCACAGTCAGAAGCAGGAAAGACACATTCAAAGCACCCCTGACAGATGGCCATCCAGCCTCTGTTTAGAAGCCTCCAAAGAGGGAGCCTCCACCACACTCCCTCCGGGGCAGAGAGTTCCACTGCTGAACGGCTCTCACAGTCAGAAGCAGGAAAGACACATTCAGAGCACCCCTGACAGATGGCCATCCAGTCTCTGTTTCAAAGCCTCCAAAGAAGGAGCCTCCACTACACTCCGGGGCAGAGAGTTCCACTGCTGAACGGCTCTCACAGTCAGGAAGTTCTTCCTCATGTTCAGGTGGAATCTCCTCCTTGTAGTTTGAAGCCATTGTTGTGTGTCCTAGTCTCCAGGGTAGCAGAAAACAAGCTTGCTTGTGGATTTGAACTGCAGACCTTCAGGTCAGCAGTTCAGCAGCACAAGGGTTTAACCCATTGTGCCACCACGGCCCTATATTTAACAAGACGTGGCTTCTTTGCCTGGAAGTGCAAGCCTTCCCAAGCCCGGGACCTTCCTGGGTGTTGGATGATGATGATGAGGATGATGATCATATATCTCATGACCAGTATTAAAATCACCACAATCAGGACAATAAATAAAAAGCACCACTTGGAAACAGGGGAATTCCAGTCAGTAAACAACCAAGTGCCAGTCAACACCTCCTAAACTAAGGATGCCTCCAGGCAACAATAGCCAAGCTACCTCGATGCAGATACTCTCACTAATTGACTTTACAGCTGCAAGGCTACTCAATGCTAATCAAGCTTGCTAATTGCAATGTTGAAACTTGCTTCAGACAGAAAGGGGTTGGGTTGTTGTAGGTTTTCTGGGCTATAGGGTTATTTATCCAACCATGGAAATCATTCCATATGTATATATAGGTAAGGTAAAGGTTTTCTCCTGACATTAAGTCCAGTCGTGTCCAACCCTGGGGTGTGGTGCTCTTCTCCATTCCTAAGCCGAAGAGCCGGCGTTGTCAGTCGACACTTCCAAGATCATGTGGCCAGCATGACTGCATGGAGCACCGTTATATATATATTCCATGTAGCTTTATACACATACTCTCACTGACTGACTTTGCAGCTTCATGGCTACTTGATGGTAATCAAGCTTGCTAAGTGCAACATTCACACGTGCTTTAAACAGACAAGGGTTCTTTCTCCCACCCTGGATATTATCCCACATATATACACTCCACTTGCCTCACTAGCAACAGAACCTCTGAAGGTGCCATTAGCCACAGATGCAGGCGAAATGTCAGGAGAGAATGCTACTGTTTGTGTTTACTTCTGGAGGGTTTTTTTTTTTTTGTATATTGTATATTTTAAATTCTGTGCAAATGCTTTTATGTCAAGCCCTTTGGGGAGATAATTTGTGCCTTCATGCCTGGCAGAAAGAGGAGGGTTGGACTGGATGGCCTTTGGGGTCTCTTCCAACTCTAGTGGGACACAGTGGGACACTGTGGAGTCTCCTTCACTAGGGGACTGGATGACCCTTGGGGTCTCTTCCCATTCTAGGATTTTATGATTCTATCACCCTATTTCTCCATTAACTTCCTAATGAGGCTGGATGGCCATCTGTCGGGAAAGCTTTGCTTGTGCCGTCCTGCCTAGCAGAAGGGGGCTGGGCTGGACGGCCCTTGGGGTCTCTTCTAGCTCTAGGACCTTGTGATGCTATGACCAACTTAAGGTTAAGGGCAAGAAACTGATGCCCTTCATAGTAAGAGGAGATGACCCCTTGAGCCCCCTCCCAAGTCAATGAAGCTGTGCTTAAGCCTCACAGGTGTGGATGTGTGTGTACACACATACACAGACCAGTCAAGGGATGTGCATCCCCCCAGTTCCTACTCACAATGTCCCTCTAGATGAGGCATGGGCAAACTTTGGCCCTCCAGGTGTTTTGGACTCCAACTCCCATAATTCCTAACAGCCGGTAGGCTGTTAGGAATTATGGGAGTTGGAGTCCAAAACACCTGGAGGGCCAAAGTTTGCCAATTCTTCGGCTATACACATCTAGCCTTGTTCCTTGGAGAGCCTCTCCCTCTCCAACTTGGATGCGATATGGAAGATTTAGCTGTGATCATTTCCAAATTGTGAAAGATGTGGTGGGGGGGGGGAGTGGGTTGAGCAGCGGGTGGGCCGAGGGAGGGGAGAGAAACCAGGTTAACGCCAAAAAACGGTTCACTCGGTTGCCATGGATACCAGTTAATCATCGGGGATGAATGCTACCCGTTGCCATGGTAACCCCGAGATGCCCAGAGAGCATCCCGAAGCAACGCCGGCATCAGCGCATCGGCGACAGACAGATGATGAAGGCGAGGAGAGAGGCAGGTGGGGGAACCAGAGCAGTCCTCGAGTCCTTTTCCCGGCTTTGGGACACAGCCGTTGTCACACTTTGGCAGGCGCGACCGAGCTCAAATGACTCGGGTGTATGTGTCAAGGTGTTGCACTACAGCCCTGAAGCCTCTTTTCACCACAAATCACACACTGTGTACATAACCCAATGTAAAGGTCTATTGAAAGCAGAGTATAATAAAAGCTGGATATATGAAAAGCAAGCAAAAAAGGAATCAAAGTTCACCAGGCAATGTCCATAAGAGCCAAGAGTCCGAAAAATCAATTCCGAGAAAGTCTCTAAGATAATTCCAGCAACATGTGCAACAGGGTACATAAATCCCAGGCAGGCAAAACTATGCCTCGCAAAACCAGAACACAGACACAGCTTGACACTTGATTACATGAACTTCATGGCTCTTCCCAAGAAGTCTGTACCTGTACGCAGTGTTGCTTTCACAATGATTGTATCAACATGAACCACTTTTAAAAGCCAAAAATCCCTCCCATGACATCACTTCTTTTGCACCTGCTCTCCTTATCACTGAGCTGCTTGGAGAAGCGAGTCCTTAGTTGCCATCCCTGTTGTTTTAGCTCGAATCTCTCTGACCTTGACAAACATCTATCTTCTCCAATTTCCTCAGGCTGCACTTGTTGTGACCCAGCAAGTGCCAGGGGATTTTTCTGATGTTTCAGAGGATGAGGGAACTGAAGGATTTCAAAGTGAAAAGTCTGCTAGTCTTCAGAGGAAATTTCAGGCCGAGGAGGTCCTTTAGGATTCCCGTGCTTGTTCCCAGGCAATGGAAAGTAAGGATTTCACTTCCCTTGTGAAATGGCTTTTTTTCGATGAGAAGTTTTCCTGAGAAGCCAGATTAGGTTTGAGAATGGAGGGAGTGAAAGATAGACTAATTAGACATTCTGAGAGAACACCCACCATTCCTAACAGCTTCAGGCCCCTTCCTTTCCCCTCTCAGCCACTTAAGGGAGGACCCATGCCTTTGTCCTCTTGGAACTGGACATTTCAGTCAGTCAAGGAATCATCTGCATACCCACGTTACAGGAGTTGAAGTCCAAAATGGCTGGAGGGAAGGCTGAAGTTGGCCCATGTCTTTGTCCTCTTGGATCTGGACACTCCAGTCAATCAAGGGATCATCTGCATACCCACATTGTGGGAGTTGGAGTCCAAAACACCTGGAAGGAGGGCCAAAGTTGGCCCATGCCTTTGTCGTCTTGGATCCGAACACTCCAGTCAATCAAGGGATCATCTGCATACCCATGTTGTGGGAGTTGGAGTCCAAAACACCTGCAGGGAGGGCCTAAGTTGGCCCATGCCTTTGTCCTCTTGGAACTGGACATTTCAGTCAAGCAAGGGATCATCTGCATAGTGACATTATGGGCGTTGGAGTCAAAAACAGCTGGAGGGAAGGCCGAAGTTGGCCCATGCCTTTGTTCTCTTGGAACTGGACACTCCAGTCATTCAAGGGATCATCTGCATACCCACGTTGTTGGAGTTGGAGTCCAAAGGGCAGAAGTTGGCCCGTGCCTTTGTCCTCTTGGAACTGGACATTTCAGTCAATCAAGGGATCATCTGCATACCCATGTTGTGGGAGTTGGAGTCCAAAACACCTGCAGGGAGGGCCGAAGTTGGCCCATGCCTTTATCCTCTTGGAACTGGACATTTCAGTCAAGCAAGGGATCATCTGCATACCCACGTTGTCGGAGTTAGAGTCCAAAACACCTGGAAGGAGGGCTAAAGTTGGCCCATGCCTCTATCCTCTTGGAACTGGACACTTCAGTCAATCAGGGGGTCATCTGCATACCCACGTTGTGGAAGTTGAAGTCCAAAAGACGTGGTGGGTGGGCCGAAGTTGGCCCATGCCTTTGTCTTCTTGGAACTGGACACTCCAGTCAATCAAGGGATTATCTGCATACCCACGTTGTGAGAGTTGGAGTCCAAAACACCTGCAGGGAGGGGCAAAGTTGGCCCATGCCTTTGTCCTCTTGGAACTGGACATTTCAGTCAAGCGAGGGATCATGTGCATAGCGATGTTATGGGAGTTGGAGTCCAAAACGGCTGGAGGGAAGGCCCAAGTTGGTCAATGCCTTTGTCGTCTTGGAACTGGACACTCCAGTCAATCAAGGGATCATCTGCATATCCACGTTGTGGGTGTTGGAGTCCAAAACACCTGGAAGGAGGGCTGAAGTTGGCCCATGCATTTGTCTTCTTGGAACCGGACATTTCAGTCAATCAAGGGATCATCTGCATACCCACGTTGTGGGTGTTGGAGTCCAAAACACTTGGAGGGAAAGCAGAAGTTTGCCCAGGCCTACACTAGAGTGATGCTCCCACATCCCGAAAGAGACTTCTCCGAAATTGCCTTTGGCCCTCAGCGTGAGAGAAAATGCCGAACCTTCCTGGAGATAAATGGGACTCCAAGCAAGATGTAGATTTCTCTGGAGAGGCCTTGATTGGATGGAGTGGGCAGAGGGCAAGGCGGGGAGATTTTTCATGCCATTCTCCTCTCTCGCTTCGAAGCATTTGCTCTCTTCCAAATTTTAAAAAAGTGAAAAGATGGTTGGAGAGAAGAAGGCCTCCCGCTCTCGGCAGATGTGCCTGCCCGTTCCTTCTGTTTCCCCCTTCACACACAAAAGAAGTGGGGTTTCTTTTCTCACCGAAATGACTTATTTATTAAAACCCCTCCAATGAAATATGTATGATGTTTATCTTGCGGCAGAGGCAGCATCGAAGGGGCTGGCGGTCGGTTGTCAAAAACTCCCCCTCTTAATTCGGTGTGCATTCTCCCCCCTTCCTCCTCCGTTCTTCTTTTCTCTTCCTTTCTTTCTCTCTGGGGTAAAAAGCAGATTGAAATCTGCAACGGAGGGGTATAAAAATTTAAGCTGGATTTTGAGAGGGAGAAGCTTGATCAGAGTCTCTTAGGCGATCCGTCGTTTTCCGAGGATGATTGTCTTCCAGTGTTCTTGTGGGTCCGTATGTGGCTGTGGAGCCCTATTCTTGCTCTGCATCTTCTCCCGCAGTGAAGGCATTGGTTTCCAGACGAAAGGTGGTCTTGGTCAGGGTTGGCTTGATGCGCCTTCCTCTTGGCACGTTTCTCTCTTTCACCCTCCATCCGTGCCTCCTCAAATTCTGCAGCACTGCTGGTCACAGCTGACCTCCAGCTGGAGCGCTCAAGGGCCAGGGCTTCCCAGTTCTCAGTGTCTATGCCAGAGTTTTAAAGGTTGGCTTTGAGCCCATCTTTCAATCTCTTTTCCTCCCCACCAACATTCTGTTTTCCGTTCTTGAGTTCGGAGTAGAGCAACTGCTTTGAGAGATGGTGGTCGGGCATCCGGACAACGTGGCCGGTCCAGCGGAGTTGGTGGTGGAGGAGCATCCCTTCAATGCTGGTGGTCTTTGCTTCTTCCAGCACGCTGACGTTTCCCTGCCTGTCTTCCCAAGAGATTTGCAGGATTTTCCGGAGGCAGCGCTGATGGAATCGTTCCAGGAGTTGTGTATGACGTCTGTAGACAGTCCACGTCCCACAGGCATATAGCAGGGTTGGGATTGGTCAGAGTCAGAGGATGACCAATAGAAGAGAAAAAGAAAGGAAGGAAGGAAGGAAGGAAGGAAGGAAGGAAGGAAGGAAGGAAGGAAGGAAGGAAGGAGCAACAGCTTTGTCTCCTTTGCCCCACGAAGAGAGGCGGTTCTGGGGAGGCTGGAAATTAGGCCCATCGATCACTGGGTGCAGGTGGGAGCCGGTTTAAAAAATGGTCCCCCTTTTGCTGCCTTCCATCTAGACTTCAAAGAGGAGGAAGCCAAAAGCCCACGCAATTCGGAAATCATCTTGGAGAGTTGGACCCTCTGAAGCGGTTGAAGTGGAAAAAGAAAGAGCCTGAGGCTGATAGGAATGGTGGGAGTTGAAGTCCAAAACACCTGGAGAGAGGGCTCAAGTTTGCCCATGCCTAGTATATACAAAGCTTACGAGGGTTGAATGAAAAGTAATGCATCCACCTTCGTAACTCCTCAACAGGTGGCAGTCCTGGTTTTCGGCAAGTACTGGCTTGTTCAGTAGACTCTCCTCTACAGTTCCATTTTGGTGGGAAGCCTTAGCGTTGAACGGTTGTATTGTTAAAGTGCAAAGTATGGAACCCTGCGCAGACGGTCGGTCAATGTGACTTAAGCAACATATGTGGCAGGTACTGGCTTGTTCAGTAGACTCTCCTCTACAGTTCCATTTTGGTGGGAAGCCTTAGCATTGGACAGTTGTGTTGTTAACGTGCAAAGTATGGAATCCTACGCAGACGGTCGGTCAATGTGACTTAAGCAACATATGTGGCAGGTACTGGCTTGTTCAGTAGACTCTCCTCTACAGTTCCATTTTGGTGGGAAACCTTAGCATTGGACGGTTGTGTTGCTAAAGTGTGAAGTATGGAACTCTGCGCAGACGGTCGGTCAATGTGACCTAAGCAGTGTATGCAGAAGGTACTGGCTCGTTCAGTAGACTCTCCTCTACAGTTCCATTTTGGTGGGAAGCCTTAGCATTGGACGGTTGTGTTGTTAAAGTGCGAAGTACGGAACACTGTGCATACAGTCAGTCAATGCGACTTAAGCAACGTGCAGTCATTGAATTCTTGACAGCAGAAGGTGTCACCCCAAAGGAGATCCATCAGAGAATGCAATCTGTTGATGGTGATTGTGTTGATGTGAGGACTGTGCGCCGTTGGGCGAGTAAGTTTAAAGATGTTGAGGCGGGAACATCTGACTTGCGTGACAAAGAGTTGGACGTCCTGTGACAGCAACCACTGAGTTTCACAAGCAAAAGTTTGACAGATTGATTCAGGACAATCGTCGTATCACTCAGAGAGACATTTCAAGCATAATCTACATTTCACAAGAACATGTGGGTCACATTATTGCTTTGCTGGCTATCGGAAGATCTGGGTTGCGGAAACAGTGTTGACTTCTTCCATGACGGCTTCAGAAAACTTGTTCATCGTTGGCAGAAATGTATCCAATTGTCTGGTGATTATGTGGGAAAGGGAATAGTGGTAGTTAAAGAGCACATTCTAAGGATTATTTCTGCGTGTGATTTATTAAAATATTCCCATCCAAACCCAAGTAATGGAGGTGGAGGCATTACTTTTCATTCAACCCTCGTACGACTTAAGATTTAAAAATGAAGATTTGCACACCCCTAGTGACAACCCACCTAGTCCAAGCCATGGTCTTCCCTGTAGTAACCTACGGAGGTGAGAGCTGGACCTTCGGGAAGGCTGAGCGAAGGAAGAGAGATGCTTTTGAGATGTGGTGTTGGAGGAAAGTTCTGAGAGTGCCTTGGACTGCGAGAAGATCCAACCAGTCCATCCTCCAGGAAAGAAAGCCCGACTGCTCATTGGAGGGAAGGAGACTAGAGGGAAAGATGAAGTCCTTTGGCCACATCATGAGGAGACAGCCAAGCCTAGAGAAGGGAATGATGCTGGGGAAAGTGGAAGGCAAAAGGAAGAGGGGCCGACCAAGGGCAAGGTGGATGGATGGCATCCTTGAAGGGACTGGACTGACCTTGAAGGAACTGGGGGTGGTGACGGCCGACAGGGAGCTCTGGCGTGGGCTGGTCCATGAGGTCACGAAGAGTCGGAGATGACTGAATGAATGAACAACCCAAAAATGTCCCATTCCTAATACTTTGGAAATCCTTGCTTGCAGCATTTGGGGGAAAGGGACCAGGGCCCTTCAAATGACCTATTGGGCAGGTTTTTCTGAGGGCAGGAACACTTTCTCTCTCTCTGAAACAAAGCCTCCCCATGCCCAGAAACACCAGCAGCGTCTCCCTGCTTTGCCCGTGGTTGTGTTTAGGCCCGGCTGACCTGTTGGGAGGGAAACACCTGAGCGCCTCCAAGGCAAGGAGGCAGGACAGGTAAATCTGGTTCCACCTGGAACGCCGCCTCCACCCCTTGGGAAGGAAGAGAGCCGCGGTGTCAGGCTCTTCCTGGACAATGTGCTGAAGCCTGGCTCTCATGGGAAGGACTGGTTTTGCAACGGGAGTTGCACCGTGCATGGCGCTTGGGGTTCTCCTCTCTGCAATGGCACAGAGAATTAAAAGAAGTGAAGCTGGGCTTGCAAAATCCCCAGGTGTTTTGTGAGTTCCTCGATGACACCGGCCCCCTTCCCAGCTGAACCATGGCCGGGGCCCTTCTGACGGTGAGTGCCTCTCCGAGGGATCGCCAGGGCTTTGGCAGAGCGGTTCTCCTTCCGGCTCTGGCTGGGAAATGCGGCTTTGGGAGGCTGCATGTTTGTGAAGTCTCTCGGTGTACAGTTTTTCCCAACAAATTCCACCTGGTGCATGGAGGAGCTTTGCTCTTTTTCCTCCAGCCAATTTCTTCCTAGGGAGACTTTCCGGCCAAAGGACAAGCTGGGCAGAGTTTGGGACCTGGACTGGTTGAGGCCGAAGTGCTGGTCAGAAAGGGCTCCCAAGACCTGCCGTTGTGGGCAGTCCAGAGCCAGATGTCTTGCCTTATGTCTCTAGAGATCCATCTCTGCATTTCTACAAGCAGTTTTTCAACAAACATCTTTGAATATTCTTTGCCTCCCTAAATAGCTTTGTAAACAAGCAGAACTTGGACCCAAGAAGGGTTGGAAAAGTGTCAGGCTGAGGAAGGGCGTCCCTGAACATCGGTGTCTGCTCTTCAGGGCATGAGTGAGCCCTCCCCAAGCACTGTTTTGAGTTTGGAAAGCTAAGCACTACACTCGGAAAGCTTGATTTCCCCAAACTGTCACCTGGAATACTGTGTCCCATTCTGGCCACCGCAGTTGAAAGGAGATGTTGACTAAGCTGGAATGTGTCCAGAGGAAGAGGGCCACTCAAAGCATCCAGGGTCTGGAGAACAAGCCCTATGAGGAGTGGCTTCAAGAGCTGGGCACGTTGAGCCTGCAGAAGAGAAGGCTGAGAGGAGACGTGATTTATTTATTTATCGTGTCAGGAGTAAACCAAACAGTTGTTTTGCATTTTTTAACAAACAAACAAAACACAAAGTTTGCAAGCTTGGTAGTTGATTAAATGTCCTTTGACCAGTCTCTGGCCCCTTGGAGTTCCTCTGGTGTTGCCGCAAGAAGGTCCTCCATTGTGCATGTAGCAGGGCTCAGGTTGCATTGCAGCAGGTGGTCTGTGGTTTGCTCTTCTCCACACTCGCATGTCGTGGATTCCACTTTGTGGCCTCATTTCTTGAGGTTGGCTCTGCATCTCGTGGTGCCCGAGCGCAGTCTGTCCAGCGCCTTCCAAGTCGCCCCATCTTCTGTGTGCCCAGGGGGGAGTCTCTCATTTGGGATCAGCCATTGGTTGAGGTTCTGGTTTGAGCCTGCCGCTTTTGGACTCTTGCTTGCTGAGGTGTTCCAACGAGTGTCTCTGTAGATCTTAGAAAACTATTTCTTGATTTAGCCGTTGGCGTGCTGGCTGATATCCAGAGGGTGGGTCGAAGATGTCGCTGCCTGTGATCTGCTGCCTTTCAAAGCCATCTGAGTCAGGTTCAGCACTTGCGATGTGTAGTTTTTGCCTTTCCTGAAGCCAGCTTGCTGTGGAATCAGACATGGGTCTATTTTTTCCATAATTCGATGCAAAATAAGTCTCTCCAGAACTTTGTAGAGCTGGCATAACAAGTAGATTGGTCTATAGCTTTTTAGATCATTACGGTTGTTGCCAGGCTTCAAGATGGCTATGACTCTTGCTTTCCTCCAGATTTTGGGGATCTGACAGGATGCAGTGCAGTTGTTCACTCCAGAAGGGACCAGAAGGAGACATGATAAGGGCCAGGGATCAAGAGGTATGGGGAAGTCCTAGGGAGGAGGGAGCAGGCTTCATTTGAGCTTCCCTGGAGACTAGGACGCAATGGAGCCATGGCTTCAAACTACAGGAAAGTAAGGAGATGCCACCTGAACATGAGGAAGAACTTCCTGATTGTGTGAGAGAGCTGTCCAACTGTGGAACTCTCTGCCCTGGAGCGTGGTAGTGGGAAGCTCCTTCCTTGGAGGCTTTGAAGCAGAGTAAAAGGGATCTCATTACCTCTGAGGATGTTTGCTATAGATGCAGGTGAAACGTCAGGAGAGAATGCCTCTAGAACATGGCCATATAGCCTGGAAAAACTTACCACAACCCAGTGATTCCAGCCATGAAAGCCTTCGACAGTACATAGCCATATTGCCCAAAAAACCCTCAACAACCCAGAGGCTGGATGGCATCTCTCGGGGGTGCTTTGAATGTGATTTTCCTACTTCTTGGCAGAATGGGGTTGGACTAGATGGCCCACCAGATGTCTTCCAACTCTAGGATTCTATGAAAGTGGCGGCAGAGATGACCACATTACGTCCTTCTTAGGAAAGGGTTTGTCAAGGCCCGTGGCAACGAGGACAGAGTTCTGCTGTTGCTATTAGAACCTCCCTGTGCAGAGGCGAGAGACGAAGAAGGGCCGTTGCTTTCCTCTCGTGCTTCTCTGTTCCCCGCAGCCAAAAAGTTTGCAAAACTTCTGCATGGAATCACGCTGGAGGACCCACGAGGAAAGTCTCCTGTTTCAGGCACTCGAGGATCAGCCATCGGATCTGATCCCGCCTGGTTCTGTGCCAGCGCAAGGTGCCAGCGTGCAACATCTTGATCTCTCCATTAAGTTCCTGCCTAATATGTTTTCGTTTGGGTGGTTTTATTGATTGCTTAATTGGGCTCCTTTTTATCTGTGAGTCTTCCCCGTCGTATGTCACCTTGAAAGCTATTTGCTATCAAGGGGACTAATAACCCTAATTAATAAGGTGGGCCAAGCGGGAGTGGGTTGGGAGGGGAAGGACACACCGGGCAACGGCTCCCCAAATGGAAAGGGATTGCAAGCAAGGCGGATTGCGGCAGAACAATGCCTTGTTTCGCCTTAAGTTTTCCCTTATTTGTGGCATATCTCCTGCTTTTATTTCTTACCAGCTTGGATGCAAAAGGCATTGGTTGTTTTTGGATGTTCGGTAGTATTAGTTTAGTCATTCGTAATGCTATTTATTAGGATAAAATTATTTGCTGTTGTATTTTTATGAATTAGGAAATACATAAAGATGTGGGTGAACTACAATTCCCAAAATTGTGGATCAATCACCTCCAAATCCCGCCAGTACTCAAAGTTGGCCACGTTGGGTCTGTGTGCCAAGTGTGATCCAGAAGCGTCATTGGTGGGGTGCAGAGAGCGCTCTGGATTCAGGTGAACTACAACTCCCATATACCAAGGTCAATTAACCCCCCCCCCCCCCCCAACCCCACCTAAATTCGAAGTTGGCCATATTGGGTCTGTGTGCCAAGTGTGGTCCAGAACCATCATTGATGGGGTGCAGAGACCTCTCTGGATGCAGGTGAACTACGACTCCCATATGCCAAGGTCAATCACCCCCCCCCCAACCCCACCTGTATTCAAAGTTGGCCACATTGGGTCTGTGTGCCAAGTTTGGTCCAGATCCATCATTGTTGGGGTGCAGAGAGCGCTCTGGATGCAGGTGAACTACAACTCCCATATGCCAAGGTCAATCACCCCCAATCCCACCTGTATTCAATGTTGGCCACGTTGGGTCTGTGTTCCAAGTGTGGTCCAGATCCATCATTGATGGGGTGCAGAGAGCTCTCTGGATTCAGTTGAACTACAACTCCCATATGCCAAGGTCAGTCACGCCCCAACCCCACCTGTATTCAAAGTTGGCCGCGTTGGGTCTGTGTACCAAGTTTGGTCCAGATTCATTGTTGGCTGGGTTCAGAGTGCTCTCTGGATGCAGGTGAACTACAGCTCCCGAATTTTAAGGGCAACCATCCTCAAACTCCGCCAGTATTCAAAGTTGGTTATATTGGGTCTGTCATCGATGCAATTCAGAGTTTTCTCTGGATGTAAGGTGAAATACAATTCCACCCAGGTGGGTCAATCCCTCCAAACCCTTCCAATAGGTTCTGTTGGCCATATTGGACCTGTGTGACAAGTTAGGTCTAGATCAGGCCCTCCAGGTGTTTTGGACTCCAACTCCCACAATGTGGGTATGCAGATGACCCCTTGATTGACTGAAGTGTCCAGTTCCAAGAGGAGAAAGGCATGGGCCAACTTGGGCCCTCCCTACAGGTGTCTTGGACTCCAACTCCCACAACGTGGGTATGCAGATGACCCTTGATGGACTGAAGTGTCCAGTTCCTAGAGAACAAAGGCATGGGCCAACTTGGACCCCCTCTCCAGGTATTTTGGACTTGAGCCCCCATAACGTGGGTATGCAGATGACGCCTTGATGGACTGAAGTGTCCAGTTCCAAGAGGACAAAAGCATGGGCCAACTTCTGCCCTTCCTGCAGGTGTTTTGGACTCCAACTCCCACAACGTGGGTATGCAGATGATCCCTTGATTGACTGGAGTGTCCAGTTCCAAGAGGACTCAGTAGCAGAGTAGCATAGTGCAAGGGCAGATGTCTTTACTGTGTCTGGTTGTGATCCCCAGGTTGTGCCAGTCAGCTTTTGTATGATATTGTTTCTAGCGCCCAGTTTTTGCTTGATGTTCAGTGCTTCTTGTAGGTCAGAGCATGGTCCAGGGTGACTCCCAGGTCTTTGGGTGTGCTGCAATGCTCCAGTGGGATTCCTTCCCAGGTTGTCCTCAGAGCTCTGGATACTTGTCTGTTCTCTGGAGCTGAGAGAGTGTGACTCACCCAAGGTCGCCCACTGGATTTCCGTGGCCAAGCAACGAGGGTTCAAAACTCAGTTTCCCAGAAACATTGGCCAACGTTCAAAAGGGGACAACCACCATCCTTTGAAACCAAGCTTTTGGGAGTCGGGTTCTGATTCTGCTCCAAGCCACGTCCCAATCCCTGCGTGGATCCTCGAGGTGTGGTTTAGGCATGTCCAGAACACAGTCTGGACGCCTTTCTCCGTGACTGTCCTCCTTGCCCCATGGAAAGGTGCTCTGGGGAGGATTTTGGAAGCCTTAATAGGGTCTGGTGCAGGTGGCGATGGGGCAGAGAGGGCCCATGGTCTGGGCTTTTGGGTCCATGGACCTCCTTCCCCTCCTCCTCCTCCTTTTCTCATCCAATGTCTCATCCAGGCGCAGGAGTGGCTCAACGGGAGTGATGATCTGCGCCTGCCAAAGACCCCCGTCCTGAGCCCTTATCGGAGGGAGTCATGGAGCAGGCCTCCTGGAGATTATACCTTCCCTTGTCCACTTCTTGGCTCCCGATCACAGTTGATTCCGGGGAGCTTAGCGGCCTGGATTGGCATTTGCCATCCGCCGGTTCCGCCCGGCGTTATTAACTTAAAACCCTCCAAATCTCTCCGTAATGACACGGATGGCTTCGGAAACCAGTCAAGTTAACAGCCTTTAAAGAAGGGATTAGAGATGCCAGCGGTCGGGACGTGGAAGCCAATTCCTCCCAGGAGACGTCCTCCTCCTCCTCATAATCTGGAATAGGAAATGGGGGTGTCGTTGCCAGTGGCCAGGATGGGATGCCATGGACGGGACGGGCTCCCTTCCTTTCGCCCCTTCCCTTTCCCCGTCCCTTTGGAGAGTCCTGCTGAGCTGCAGGCTTCCGAGCGGCGCTGCCAAAATGTAATTTCAGAGCCGGGAGTTTTGACAAAAGGGGCCTTTTGAGACTCGAGTGTGTCACTTGGGAGCGTGGCTAATATGACAGAACGGCGGAGGCGCGTGCCAACAAGCGGAGGGCTTATGACACCCGGAGTCCACTTAGCGCTCGTGTTCTGTGCGGATGGAGCCGGCGGGGAGCTCTTTGGAGACGGCTGCCAGTGGCTCTCCAAAGGAAGGCAATCTGGTCTTCTTGCTGAACATTCACAACGCCCTGGCTGGCCATTGTGCCATTGGCAAGCGCTTCGGGCAGCAGATGCTGCGAGGGTTGCATGGAGGAGTGGTGGGCTACCCAGCCCACCTTTCCCAGGTGCCAAGAAGGCCCTGTGCCCTGCATCCTCACCAAATGTGCCCATACAGCTGTGGAAGACAGTCAAGCTTTGGGAGTTGGAGTCCAAGTCACCTGGAGGGCTGAAGTTGGCTCTACCGGCTGTTAGGAATGGTGGGAGTCGAAGTCCAAGACACCTGGAGTGCTGAAGTTGGCTCTACCGGCTGTTAGGAATGGTGGGAGTCGAAGTCCAAGACACCTGGAGGGCTGAAGTTGGCTCTACCAGCTGTTAGGAATGGTGGGAGTCGAAGTCCAAGACACCTGGAGGGCTGAAGTTGGCTCTACTGGCTGTTAGGAATGGTGGGAATCGAAGTCCAAGACACCTGGAGGGCTGAAGTCGGCTTTACCAGCTGTTAGGAATGGTGGGAGTCGAAGTCCAAGACACCTGGAGGGCTGAAGTTGGCTCTTCGGACTGTTAGGAATGGTGGGAGTTGAAGTCCAAGACACCTGGAGGGCTGAAGTTGGCTCTATTCGCTGTTAGGAATGGTGGGAGTTGAAGTCCAAGACACCTGGAGGGCTGAAGTCAGCTCTACCAGCTGTTAGGAATGGTGGGAGTCGAAGTCCAAGGCACCTGGAGGGCTGAAGTTGGCTCTTCGGACTGTTAGGAATGGTGGGAGTTGAAGTCCAAGACACCTGGAGGGCTGAAGTTGGCTCTGCCAGCTGTTAGGAATGGTGGGAGTTGAAATCCAAGACACCTGGAGTGCTGAAGTTGGCTCTATTCGCTGTTAGGAATGGTGGGAATCGAAGTCCAAGACACCTGGAGGGCTGAAGTCGGCTTTACCAGCTGTTAGGAATGGTGGGAGTCGAAGTCCAAGACACCTGGAGGGCTGAAGTTGGCTCTTCGGACTGTTAGGAATGGTGGGAGTTGAAGTCCAAGACACCTGGAGGGCTGAAGTTGGCTCTGCCAGCTGTTAGGAATGGTGGGAGTTGAAATCCAAGACACCTGGAGTGCTGAAGTTGGCTCTACCGACTGTTAGGAATGGTGGGAGTCGAAGTCCAAGTCACCTGGAGGGCTGAAGTTGGCTCTACCGGCTGTTAGGAATGGTGGGAGTCAAAGTCCAAGACACCCGGAGGGCTGAAGTTGGCTCTACCGGCTGTTAGGAATGGTGGGAGTTGAAGTCCAAGACACCTGGAAGGCTGAAGTTGGCTCTACCGGCTGTTAGGAATGGTGGGAGTCGAAGTCCAAGACACCCGGAGGGCTGAAGTTGGCTCTACCGGCTGTTAGGAATGGTGGGAGTTGAAGTCCAAGACACCCGGAGGGCTGAAGTTGGCTCTACCGGCTGTTAGGAATGGTGGGAGTCGAAGTCCAAGTCACCTGGAGGGCTGAAGTTGGCTCTACCGGCTGTTAGGAATGGTGGGAGTCGAAGTCCAAGACACCCGGAGGGCTGAAGTTGGCTCTACCGGCTGTTAGGAATGGTGGGAGTTGAAGTCCAAGACACCTGGAGGGCTGAATTTGGCTCTACCGGCTGTTAGGAATGGCGGGAGTCGAAGTCCAAGTCACCTGGAGGGCTGAAGTTGGCTCTACCGGCTGTTAGGAATGGTGGGAGTCGAAGTCCAAGGCACCTGGAGGGCTGAAGTCGGCTTTACCAGCTGTTAGGAATGGTGGGAGTCGAAGTCCAAGACACCTGGAGGGCTGAAGTTGGCTCTTCGGACTGTTAGGAATGGTGGGAGTCGAAGTCCAAGTCACCTGGAGGGCTGAAGTTGGCTCTACCGGCTGTTAGGAATGGTGGGAGTCGAAGTCCAAGACACCCGGAGGGCTGAAGTTGGCTCTACCGGCTGTTAGGAATGGTGGGAGTTGAAGTCCAAGACACCTGGAGGGCTGAATTTGGCTCTACCGGCTGTTAGGAATGGCGGGAGTCGAAGTCCAAGTCACCTGGAGGGCTGAAGTTGGCTCTACCGGCTGTTAGGAATGGTGGGAGTTGAAGTCCAAGACACCTGGAGGGCTGAAGTTGGCTCTACCGGCTGTTAGGAATGGTGGGAGTTGAAGTCCAAGTCACCTGGAGGGCTGAAGTTGGCTCTACCGGCTGTTAGGAATGGTGGGAGTTGAAGTCCAAGACACCTGGAGGGCTGAAGTCGGCTTTACCAGCTGTTAGGAATGGTGGGAGTCGAAGTCCAAGACACCTGGAGGGCTGAAGTTGGCTCTTCGGACTGTTAGGAATGGTGGGAGTTGAAGTCCAAGACACCTGGAGGGCTGAAGTTGGCTCTATTCGCTGTTAGGAATGGTGGGAGTTGAAGTCCAAGACACCTGGAGGGCTGAAGTCAGCTCTACCAGCTGTTAGGAATGGTGGGAGTCGAAGTCCAAGGCACCTGGAGGGCTGAAGTTGGCTCTTCGGACTGTTAGGAATGGTGGGAGTTGAAGTCCAAGACACCTGGAGGGCTGAAGTTGGCTCTGCCAGCTGTTAGGAATGGTGGGAGTTCAAATCCAAGACACCTGGAGTGCTGAAGTTGGCTCTATTCGCTGTTAGGAATGGTGGGAATCGAAGTCCAAGACACCTGGAGGGCTGAAGTCGGCTTTACCAGCTGTTAGGAATGGTGGGAGTCGAAGTCCAAGACACCTGGAGGGCTGAAGTTGGCTCTTCGGACTGTTAGGAATGGTGGGAGTTGAAGTCCAAGACACCTGGAGGGCTGAAGTTGGCTCTGCCAGCTGTTAGGAATGGTGGGAGTTGAAATCCAAGACACCTGGAGTGCTGAAGTTGGCTCTACCGACTGTTAGGAATGGTGGGAGTCGAAGTCCAAGTCACCTGGAGGGCTGAAGTTGGCTCTACCGGCTGTTAGGAATGGTGGGAGTCAAAGTCCAAGACACCCGGAGGGCTGAAGTTGGCTCTACCGGCTGTTAGGAATGGTGGGAGTTGAAGTCCAAGACACCTGGAAGGCTGAAGTTGGCTCTACCGGCTGTTAGGAATGGTGGGAGTCGAAGTCCAAGACACCCGGAGGGCTGAAGTTGGCTCTACCGGCTGTTAGGAATGGTGGGAGTTGAAGTCCAAGACACCCGGAGGGCTGAAGTTGGCTCTACCGGCTGTTAGGAATGGCGGGAGTCGAAGTCCAAGTCACCTGGAGGGCTGAAGTTGGCTCTACCGGCTGTTAGGAATGGTGGGAGTCGAAGTCCAAGACACCCGGAGGGCTGAAGTTGGCTCTACCGGCTGTTAGGAATGGTGGGAGTTGAAGTCCAAGACACCTGGAGGGCTGAATTTGGCTCTACCGGCTGTTAGGAATGGCGGGAGTCGAAGTCCAAGTCACCTGGAGGGCTGAAGTTGGCTCTACCGGCTGTTAGGAATGGTGGGAGTTGAAGTCCAAGACACCTGGAGGGCTGAAGTTGGCTCTACCGGCTGTTAGGAATGGTGGGAGTTGAAGTCCAAGTCACCTGGAGGGCTGAAGTTGGCTCTACCGGCTGTTAGGAATGGTGGGAGTCGAAGTCCAAGTCACCTGGAGGGCTGAAGTTGGCTCTACCGGCTGTTAGGAATGGTGGGAGTTGAAGTCCAAGTCACCTGGAGGGCTGAAGTTGGCTCTACCGGCTGTTAGGAATGGCGGGAGTTGAAGTCCAAGACACCTGGAGGGCTGAAGTTGGCTCTACCGGCTGTTAGGAATGGTGGGAGTTGAAGTCCAAGTCACCTGGAGGGCTGAAGTTGGCTCTACCGGCTGTTAGGAATGGTGGGAGTTGAAGTCCAAGTCACCTGGAGGGCTGAAGTTGGCTCTACCGGCTGTTAGGAATGGTGGGAGTTGAAGTCCAAGTCACCTGGAGGGCTGAAGTTGGCTCTACCGGCTGTTAGGAATGGTGGGAGTCAAAGTCCAAGACACCTGGAGGGCTGAAGTTGGCTCTACCGGCTGTTAGGAATGGTGGGAGTTGAAGTCCAAGACACCTGGAGGGCTGAAGTTGGCTCTACCGGCTGTTAGGAATGGCGGGAGTTGAAGTCCAAGACACCTGGAGGGCTGAAGTTGGCTCTACCGGCTGTTAGGAATGGTGGGAGTCAAAGTCCAAGACACCTGGAGGGCTAACGTTGGCTCTATTGGCTGTTAGGAATGGTGGGAGTTGAAGTCCAAGACACCTGGAGGGCTGAAGTTGGCTCTACCGGCTGTTAGGAATGGTGGGAGTTGAAGTCCAAGACACCTGGAGGGCTGAATTTGGCTCTACCGGCTGTTAGGAATGGTGGGAGTTGAAGTCCAAGACACCTGGAGGGCTGAAGTTGGCTCTACCGACTGTTAGGAATGGTGGGAGTTGAAGTCCAAGACACCTGGAGGGCTGAAGTTGGCTCTACCGGCTGTTAGGAATGGTGGGAGTCAAAGTCCAAGACACCTGGGGGGCTGAAGTTGGCTCTACTGGCTGTTAGGAATGGTGGGAGTCGAAGTCCAAGACACCTGGAGGGCTGAAGTTGGCTCTACCGGCTGTTAGGAATGGTGGGAGTCGAAGTCCAAGACACCTGGAGGGCTGAAGCTGGCTCTACCGGCTGTTAGGAATGGTGGGAATCGAAGTTCAAGACACCTGGAGGGCTGAAGCTGGCTCTACCGGCTGTTAGGAATGGTGGGAATCGAAGTTCAAGACACCTGGAGGGCTGAAGTTGGCTCTGCCGGCTGTTAGGAATGGTGGGAGTCGAAGTCCAAGTCACCTGGAGGGCTGAAGTTGGCTCTACCGGCTGTTAGGAATGGTGGGAGTCAAAGTCCAAGACACCTGGAGGGCTGAAGTTGGCTCTACCGGCTGTTAGGAATGGTGGGAGTTGAAGTCCAAGTCACCTGGAGGGCTGAAGTTGGCTCTACCGGCTGTTAGGAATGGTGGGAGTTGAAGTCCAAGTCACCTGGAGGGCTGAAGTTGGCTCTACCGGCTGTTAGGAATGGTGGGAGTTGAAGTCCAAGTCACCTGGAGGGCTGAAGTTGGCTCTACCGGCTGTTAGGAATGGTGGGAGTCAAAGTCCAAGTCACCTGGAGGGCTGAAGTTGGCTCTACCGGCTGTTAGGAATGGTGGGAGTTGAAGTCCAAGTCACCTGGAGGGCTGAAGTTGGCTCTACCGGCTGTTAGGAATGGTGGGAGTCAAAGTCCAAGACACCTGGAGGGCTGAAGTTGGCTCTACCGGCTGTTAGGAATGGTGGGAGTTGAAGTCCAAGACACCTTGAGGGCTGAAGTTGGCTCTACCGGCTGTTAGGAATGGCGGGAGTTGAAGTCCAAGACACCTGGAGGGCTGAAGTTGGCTCTACCGGCTGTTAGGAATGGTGGGAGTCAAAGTCCAAGACACCTGGAGGGCTGAAGTTGGCTCTACCGGCTGTTAGGAATGGTGGGAGTTGAAGTCCAAGACACCTGGAGGGCTGAAGTTGGCTCTACCGGCTGTTAGGAATGGTGGGAGTTGAAGTCCAAGACACCTGGAGGGCTGAATTTGGCTCTACCGGCTGTTAGGAATGGTGGGAGTTGAAGTCCAAGACACCTGGAGGGCTGAAGTTGGCTCTACCGACTGTTAGGAATGGTGGGAGTTGAAGTCCAAGACACCTGGAGGGCTGAAGTTGGCTCTACCGGCTGTTAGGAATGGTGGGAGTCAAAGTCCAAGTCACCTGGAGGGCTGAAGTTGGCTCTACTGGCTGTTAGGAATGGTGGGAGTCGAAGTCCAAGACACCTGGAGGGCTGAAGTTGGCTCTACTGGCTGTTAGGAATGGTGGGAGTCGAAGTCCAAGACACCTGGAGGGCTGAAGCTGGCTCTACCGGCTGTTAGGAATGGTGGGAATCGAAGTTCAAGACACCTGGAGGGCTGAAGTTGGCTCTGCCGGCTGTTAGGAATGGTGGGAGTCGAAGTCCAAGTCACCTGGAGGGCTGAAGTTGGCTCTACTGGCTGTTAGGAATGGTGGGAGTCGAAGTCCAAGACACCTGGAGGGCTGAAGCTGGCTCTACCGGCTGTTAGGAATGGTGGGAATCGAAGTTCAAGACACCTGGAGGGCTGAAGTTGGCTCTGCCGGCTGTTAGGAATGGTGGGAGTCGAAGTCCAAGTCACCTGGAGGGCTGAAGTTGGCTCTACCGGCTGTTAGGAATGGTGGGAGTCAAAGTCCAAGACACCTGGAGGGCTGAAGTTGGCTCTACCGGCTGTTAGGAATGGTGGGAGTCGAAGTCCAAGTCACCTGGAGGGCTGAAGTTGGCTCTACCGGCTGTTAGGAATGGTGGGAGTTGAAGTCCAAGTCACCTGGAGGGCTGAAGTTGGCTCTACCGGCTGTTAGGAATGGCGGGAGTTGAAGTCCAAGACACCTGGAGGGCTGAAGTTGGCTCTACCGGCTGTTAGGAATGGTGGGAGTTGAAGTCCAAGTCACCTGGAGGGCTGAAGTTGGCTCTACCGGCTGTTAGGAATGGTGGGAGTTGAAGTCCAAGTCACCTGGAGGGCTGAAGTTGGCTCTGCCGGCTGTTAGGAATGGTGGGAGTCGAAGTCCAAGTCACCTGGAGGGCTGAAGTCGGCTTTACCAGCTGTTAGGAATGGTGGGAGTTGAAGTCCAAGTCACCTGGAGGGCTGAAGTTGGCTCTACCGGCTGTTAGGAATGGTGGGAGTTGAAGTCCAAGTCACCTGGAGGGCTGAAGTCGGCTTTACCAGCTGTTAGGAATGGTGGGAGTTGAAGTCCAAGTCACCTGGAGGGCTGAAGTTGGCTCTACCGGCTGTTAGGAATGGTGGGAGTTGAAGTCCAAGTCACCTGGAGGGCTGAAGTTGGCTCTACCGGCTGTTAGGAATGGCGGGAGTTGAAGTCCAAGACACCTGGAGGGCTGAAGTTGGCTCTACCGGCTGTTAGGAATGGTGGGAGTTGAAGTCCAAGTCACCTGGAGGGCTGAAGTTGGCTCTACCGGCTGTTAGGAATGGTGGGAGTTGAAGTCCAAGTCACCTGGAGGGCTGAAGTTGGCTCTACCGGCTGTTAGGAATGGTGGGAGTTGAAGTCCAAGTCACCTGGAGGGCTGAAGTTGGCTCTACCGGCTGTTAGGAATGGTGGGAGTCAAAGTCCAAGACACCTGGAGGGCTGAAGTTGGCTCTACCGGCTGTTAGGAATGGTGGGAGTTGAAGTCCAAGACACCTGGAGGGCTGAAGTTGGCTCTACCGGCTGTTAGGAATGGCGGGAGTTGAAGTCCAAGACACCTGGAGGGCTGAAGTTGGCTCTACCGGCTGTTAGGAATGGTGGGAGTCAAAGTCCAAGACACCTGGAGGGCTGAAGTTGGCTCTACCGGCTGTTAGGAATGGTGGGAGTCAAAGTCCAAGTCACCTGGAGGGCTGAAGTTGGCTCTACTGGCTGTTAGGAATGGTGGGAGTCGAAGTCCAAGACACCTGGAGGGCTGAAGCTGGCTCTACCGGCTGTTAGGAATGGTGGGAATCGAAGTTCAAGACACCTGGAGGGCTGAAGCTGGCTCTACCGGCTGTTAGGAATGGTGGGAATCGAAGTCCAAGACACCTGGAGGGCTGAAGCTGGCTCTACCGGCTGTTAGGAATGGTGGGAATCGAAGTCCAAGACACCTGGAGGGCTGAAGCTGGCTCTACCGGCTGTTAGGAATGGTGGGAATCGAAGTCCAAGACACCTGGAGGGCTGAAGTTGGCTCTACCGGCTGTTAGGAATGGTGGGAATCGAAGTTCAAGACACCTGGGGGGCTGAAGTTGGCTCTACCGGCTGTTAGGAATGGTGGGAGTCAAAGTCCAAGACACCTGGAGGGCTGAAGTTGGCTCTACCGGCTGTTAGGAATGGTGGGAGTTGAAGTCCAAGACACCTGGAGGGCTGAAGTTGGCTCTACCGGCTGTTAGGAATGGTGGGAGTTGAAGTCCAAGTCACCTGGAGGGCTGAAGTTGGCTCTACCGGCTGTTAGGAATGGTGGGAGTTGAAGTCCAAGTCACCTGGAGGGCTGAAGTTGGCTCTACCGGCTGTTAGGAATGGTGGGAGTTGAAGTCCAAGTCACCTGGAGGGCTGAAGTTGGCTCTACCGGCTGTTAGGAATGGTGGGAGTCAAAGTCCAAGACACCTGGAGGGCTGAAGTTGGCTCTACCGGCTGTTAGGAATGGTGGGAGTTGAAGTCCAAGTCACCTGGAGGGCTGAAGTTGGCTCTACCGGCTGTTAGGAATGGTGGGAGTCAAAGTCCAAGACACCTGGAGGGCTGAAGTTGGCTCTACCGGCTGTTAGGAATGGTGGGAGTTGAAGTCCAAGACACCTGGAGGGCTGAAGTTGGC
This sequence comes from Anolis sagrei, assembly GCF_037176765.1. Lineage (NCBI taxonomy): Eukaryota > Metazoa > Chordata > Lepidosauria > Squamata > Anolidae > Anolis > Anolis sagrei. The sequence goes on along the minus strand of NC_090031.1, from coordinate 2,136,061 downwards.
TCTACCGGCTGTTAGGAATGGTGGGAGTTGAAGTCCAAGACACCTGGAGGGCTGAAGTTGGCTCTACCGGCTGTTAGGAATGGCGGGAGTTGAAGTCCAAGACACCTGGAGGGCTGAAGTTGGCTCTACCGGCTGTTAGGAATGGTGGGAGTCAAAGTCCAAGACACCTGGAGGGCTAACGTTGGCTCTATTGGCTGTTAGGAATGGTGGGAGTTGAAGTCCAAGACACCTGGAGGGCTGAAGTTGGCTCTACCGGCTGTTAGGAATGGTGGGAGTTGAAGTCCAAGACACCTGGAGGGCTGAAGTTGGCTCTACCGGCTGTTAGGAATGGTGGGAGTCAAAGTCCAAGTCACCTGGAGGGCTGAAGTTGGCTCTACTGGCTGTTAGGAATGGTGGGAGTCGAAGTCCAAGACACCTGGAGGGCTGAAGCTGGCTCTACCGGCTGTTAGGAATGGTGGGAATCGAAGTTCAAGACACCTGGAGGGCTGAAGCTGGCTCTACCGGCTGTTAGGAATGGTGGGAATCGAAGTTCAAGACACCTGGAGGGCTGAAGTTGGCTCTGCCGGCTGTTAGGAATGGTGGGAGTCGAAGTCCAAGTCACCTGGAGGGCTGAAGTTGGCTCTACCGGCTGTTAGGAATGGTGGGAGTCAAAGTCCAAGACACCTGGAGGGCTGAAGTTGGCTCTGCCGGCTGTTAGGAATGGTGGGAATCGAAGTTCAAGACACCTGGAGGGCTGAAGTTGGCTCTGCCGGCTGTTAGGAATGGTGGGAGTCGAAGTTCAAGACACCTGGAGGGCTGAAGTTGGCTCTGCCGGCTGTTAGGAATGGTGGGAGTCGAAGTCCAAGACACCTGGAGGGCTGAAGCTGGCTCTACCGGCTGTTAGGAATGGTGGGAATCGAAGTTCAAGACACCTGGAGGGCTGAAGTTGGCTCTGCCGGCTGTTAGGAATGGTGGGAGTCGAAGTCCAAGTCACCTGGAGGGCTGAAGTTGGCTCTACCGGCTGTTAGGAATGGTGGGAATCGAAGTTCAAGACACCTGGAGGGCTGAAGTTGGCTCTGCCGGCTGTTAGGAATGGTGGGAGTCAAAGTCCAAGACACCTGGAGGGCTGAAGCTGGCTCTACCGGCTGTTAGGAATGGTGGGAATCGAAGTTCAAGACACCTGGAGGGCTGAAGTTGGCTCTGCCGGCTGTTAGGAATGGTGGGAGTCGAAGTCCAAGTCACCTGGAGGGCTGAAGTTGGCTCTACCGGCTGTTAGGAATGGTGGGAGTCAAAGTTCAAGACACCTGGAGGGCTGAAGCTGGCTCTACCGGCTGTTAGGAATGGTGGGAATCGAAGTTCAAGACACCTGGAGGGCTGAAGTTGGCTCTGCCGGCTGTTAGGAATGGTGGGAGTCGAAGTCCAAGTCACCTGGAGGGCTGAAGTTGGCTCTACCGGCTGTTAGGAATGGTGGGAGTTGAAGTCCAAGTCACCTGGAGGGCTGAAGTTGGCTCTACCGGCTGTTAGGAATGGTGGGAGTTGAAGTCCAAGTCACCTGGAGGGCTGAAGTTGGCTCTACCGGCTGTTAGGAATGGTGGGAGTTGAAGTCCAAGTCACCTGGAGGGCTGAAGTTGGCTCTACCGGCTGTTAGGAATGGTGGGAGTCAAAGTCCAAGACACCTGGAGGGCTGAAGTTGGCTCTACCGGCTGTTAGGAATGGTGGGAGTCAAAGTCCAAGACACCTGGAGGGCTAACGTTGGCTCTATTGGCTGTTAGGAATGGTGGGAGTTGAAGTCCAAGACACCTGGAGGGCTGAAGTTGGCTCTACCGGCTGTTAGGAATGGTGGGAGTTGAAGTCCAAGACACCTGGAGGGCTGAAGTTGGCTCTACCGGCTGTTAGGAATGGTGGGAGTTGAAGTCCAAGACACCTGGAGGGCTGAAGTTGGCTCTACCGGCTGTTAGGAATGGTGGGAGTTGAAGTCCAAGACACCTGGAGGGCTGAATTTGGCTCTACCGGCTGTTAGGAATGGTGGGAGTTGAAGTCCAAGACACCTGGAGGGCTGAAGTTGGCTCTACCGACTGTTAGGAATGGTGGGAGTCGAAGTCCAAGTCACCTGGAGGGCTGAAGTTGGCTCTACCGGCTGTTAGGAATGGCGGGAGTTGAAGTCCAAGACACCTGGAGGGCTGAATTTGGCTCTACCGGCTGTTAGGAATGGTGGGAGTTGAAGTCCAAGTCACCTGGAGGGCTGAATTTGGCTCTACCGGCTGTTAGGAATGGTGGGAGTTGAAGTCCAAGTCACCTGGAGGGCTGAAGTTGGCTCTACCGGCTGTTAGGAATGGTGGGAGTCGAAGTCCAAGTCACCTGGAGGGCTGAAGTTGGCTCTACCGGCTGTTAGGAATGGTGGGAGTTGAAGTCCAAGACACCTGGAGGGCTGAATTTGGCTCTACCGGCTGTTAGGAATGGTGGGAGTTGAAGTCCAAGACACCTGGAGGGCTGAAGTTGGCTCTACCGGCTGTTAGGAATGGTGGGAGTTGAAGTCCAAGACACCTGGAGGGCTGAAGTTGGCTCTACCGGCTGTTAGGAATGGCGGGAGTTGAAGTCCAAGACACCTGGAGGGCTGAAGTTGGCTCTACCGGCTGTTAGGAATGGTGGGAGTTGAAGTCCAAGTCACCTGGAGGGCTGAAGTTGGCTCTACCGGCTGTTAGGAATGGTGGGAGTCAAAGTCCAAGACACCTGGAGGGCTGAAGTTGGCTCTACCGGCTGTTAGGAATGGTGGGAGTTGAAGTCCAAGACACCTGGAGGGCTGAAGTTGGCTCTACCGGCTGTTAGGAATGGCGGGAGTTGAAGTCCAAGACACCTGGAGGGCTGAAGTTGGCTCTACCGGCTGTTAGGAATGGCGGGAGTTGAAGTCCAAGACACCTGGAGGGCTGAAGTTGGCTCTACCGGCTGTTAGGAATGGTGGGAGTTGAAGTCCAAGACACCTGGAGGGCTGAAGTTGGCTCTACCGGCTGTTAGGAATGGCGGGAGTTGAAGTCCAAGACACCTGGAGGGCTGAAGTTGGCTCTACCGGCTGTTAGGAATGGTGGGAGTCAAAGTCCAAGACACCTGGAGGGCTAACGTTGGCTCTATTGGCTGTTAGGAATGGTGGGAGTTGAAGTCCAAGACACCTGGAGGGCTGAAGTTGGCTCTACCGGCTGTTAGGAATGGTGGGAGTTGAAGTCCAAGACACCTGGAGGGCTGAAGTTGGCTCTACCGACTGTTAGGAATGGTGGGAGTTGAAGTCCAAGACACCTGGAGGGCTGAAGTTGGCTCTACCGGCTGTTAGGAATGGTGGGAGTCAAAGTCCAAGTCACCTGGAGGGCTGAAGTTGGCTCTACTGGCTGTTAGGAATGGCGGGAGTTGAAGTCCAAGACACCTGGAGGGCTGAAGTTGGCTCTACCGGCTGTTAGGAATGGTGGGAGTCAAAGTCCAAGACACCTGGAGGGCTGAAGTTGGCTCTACCGGCTGTTAGGAATGGTGGGAGTTGAAGTCCAAGACACCTGGAGGGCTGAAGTTGGCTCTACCGGCTGTTAGGAATGGCGGGAGTTGAAGTCCAAGACACCTGGAGGGCTGAAGTTGGCTCTACCGGCTGTTAGGAATGGTGGGAGTCAAAGTCCAAGACACCTGGAGGGCTAACGTTGGCTCTATTGGCTGTTAGGAATGGTGGGAGTTGAAGTCCAAGACACCTGGAGGGCTGAAGTTGGCTCTACCGGCTGTTAGGAATGGTGGGAGTTGAAGTCCAAGACACCTGGAGGGCTGAAGTTGGCTCTACCGACTGTTAGGAATGGTGGGAGTTGAAGTCCAAGACACCTGGAGGGCTGAAGTTGGCTCTACCGGCTGTTAGGAATGGTGGGAGTCAAAGTCCAAGTCACCTGGAGGGCTGAAGTTGGCTCTACTGGCTGTTAGGAATGGTGGGAGTCGAAGTCCAAGACACCTGGAGGGCTGAAGCTGGCTCTACCGGCTGTTAGGAATGGTGGGAATCGAAGTTCAAGACACCTGGAGGGCTGAAGTTGGCTCTGCCGGCTGTTAGGAATGGTGGGAGTCGAAGTCCAAGTCACCTGGAGGGCTGAAGTTGGCTCTACCGGCTGTTAGGAATGGTGGGAGTCAAAGTCCAAGACACCTGGAGGGCTGAAGTTGGCTCTACCGGCTGTTAGGAATGGTGGGAGTCGAAGTCCAAGTCACCTGGAGGGCTGAAGTTGGCTCTACCGGCTGTTAGGAATGGTGGGAGTCAAAGTCCAAGACACCTGGAGGGCTGAAGCTGGCTCTACCGGCTGTTAGGAATGGTGGGAATCGAAGTTCAAGACACCTGGAGGGCTGAAGTTGGCTCTGCCGGCTGTTAGGAATGGTGGGAGTCGAAGTCCAAGTCACCTGGAGGGCTGAAGTTGGCTCTACCGGCTGTTAGGAATGGTGGGAGTCAAAGTTCAAGACACCTGGAGGGCTGAAGCTGGCTCTACCGGCTGTTAGGAATGGTGGGAATCGAAGTTCAAGACACCTGGAGGGCTGAAGTTGGCTCTGCCGGCTGTTAGGAATGGTGGGAGTCGAAGTCCAAGTCACCTGGAGGGCTGAAGTTGGCTCTACCGGCTGTTAGGAATGGTGGGAGTTGAAGTCCAAGTCACCTGGAGGGCTGAAGTTGGCTCTACCGGCTGTTAGGAATGGTGGGAGTTGAAGTCCAAGTCACCTGGAGGGCTGAAGTTGGCTCTACCGGCTGTTAGGAATGGTGGGAGTTGAAGTCCAAGTCACCTGGAGGGCTGAAGTTGGCTCTACCGGCTGTTAGGAATGGTGGGAGTCAAAGTCCAAGACACCTGGAGGGCTGAAGTTGGCTCTACCGGCTGTTAGGAATGGTGGGAGTCAAAGTCCAAGACACCTGGAGGGCTAACGTTGGCTCTATTGGCTGTTAGGAATGGTGGGAGTTGAAGTCCAAGACACCTGGAGGGCTGAAGTTGGCTCTACCGGCTGTTAGGAATGGTGGGAGTTGAAGTCCAAGTCACCTGGAGGGCTGAAGTTGGCTCTACCGACTGTTAGGAATGGTGGGAGTCGAAGTCCAAGTCACCTGGAGGGCTGAAGTTGGCTCTACCGGCTGTTAGGAATGGTGGGAGTTGAAGTCCAAGACACCTGGAGGGCTGAAGTTGGCTCTACCGACTGTTAGGAATGGTGGGAGTCAAAGTCCAAGTCACCTGGAGGGCTGAAGTTGGCTCTACCGGCTGTTAGGAATGGTGGGAGTTGAAGTCCAAGACACCTGGAGGGCTGAAGTTGGCTCTACCGACTGTTAGGAATGGTGGGAGTTGAAGTCCAAGACACCTGGAGGGCTGAAGTTGGCTCTACCGACTGTTAGGAATGGTGGGAGTTGAAGTCCAAGACACCTGGAGGGCTGAAGTTGGCTCTACCGACTGTTAGGAATGGTGGGAGTCAAAGTCCAAGTCACCTGGAGGGCTGAAGTTGGCTCTACCGGCTGTTAGGAATGGTGGGAGTTGAAGTCCAAGACACCTGGAGGGCTGAAGTTGGCTCTACCGACTGTTAGGAATGGTGGGAGTTGAAGTCCAAGACACCTGGAGGGCTGAAGTTGGCTCTACCGACTGTTAGGAATGGTGGGAGTCGAAGTCCAAGTCACCTGGAGGGCTGAAGTTGGCTCTACCGGCTGTTAGGAATGGTGGGAGTTGAAGTCCAAGACACCTGGAGGGCTGAAGTTGGCTCTACCGGCTGTTAGGAATGGTGGGAGTTGAAGTCCAAGTCACCTGGAGGGCTGAAGTTGGCTCTACCGGCTGTTAGGAATGGTGGGAGTTGAAGTCCAAGTCACCTGGAGGGCTGAAGTTGGCTCTACCGGCTGTTAGGAATGGTGGGAGTTGAAGTCCAAGTCACCTGGAGGGCTGAAGTTGGCTCTACCGGCTGTTAGGAATGGTGGGAGTTGAAGTCCAAGTCACCTGGAGGGCTGAAGTTGGCTCTACCGGCTGTTAGGAATGGTGGGAGTCAAAGTCCAAGACACCTGGAGGGCTAACGTTGGCTCTATTGGCTGTTAGGAATGGTGGGAGTTGAAGTCCAAGACACCTGGAGGGCTGAAGTTGGCTCTACCGGCTGTTAGGAATGGTGGGAGTTGAAGTCCAAGACACCTGGAGGGCTGAAGTTGGCTCTACCGGCTGTTAGGAATGGTGGGAGTTGAAGTCCAAGACACCTGGAGGGCTGAAGTTGGCTCTACCGGCTGTTAGGAATGGTGGGAGTTGAAGTCCAAGACACCTGGAGGGCTGAATTTGGCTCTACCGGCTGTTAGGAATGGTGGGAGTTGAAGTCCAAGACACCTGGAGGGCTGAAGTTGGCTCTACCGACTGTTAGGAATGGTGGGAGTCGAAGTCCAAGTCACCTGGAGGGCTGAAGTTGGCTCTACCGGCTGTTAGGAATGGTGGGAGTTGAAGTCCAAGACACCTGGAGGGCTGAAGTTGGCTCTACCGGCTGTTAGGAATGGTGGGAGTTGAAGTCCAAGTCACCTGGAGGGCTGAAGTTGGCTCTACCGGCTGTTAGGAATGGTGGGAGTTGAAGTCCAAGTCACCTGGAGGGCTGAAGTTGGCTCTACCGGCTGTTAGGAATGGTGGGAGTTGAAGTCCAAGTCACCTGGAGGGCTGAAGTTGGCTCTACCGGCTGTTAGGAATGGTGGGAGTTGAAGTCCAAGTCACCTGGAGGGCTGAAGTTGGCTCTACCGGCTGTTAGGAATGGTGGGAGTTGAAGTCCAAGTCACCTGGAGGGCTGAAGTTGGCTCTACCGGCTGTTAGGAATGGTGGGAGTCAAAGTCCAAGACACCTGGAGGGCTGAAGTTGGCTCTACCGGCTGTTAGGAATGGTGGGAGTTGAAGTCCAAGTCACCTGGAGGGCTGAAGTTGGCTCTACCGGCTGTTAGGAATGGTGGGAGTCAAAGTCCAAGTCACCTGGAGGGCTGAAGTTGGCTCTACCGGCTGTTAGGAATGGTGGGAGTTGAAGTCCAAGTCACCTGGAGGGCTGAAGTTGGCTCTACCGGCTGTTAGGAATGGTGGGAGTTGAAGTCCAAGACACCTGGAGGGCTGAAGTTGGCTCTACCGGCTGTTAGGAATGGCGGGAGTTGAAGTCCAAGAAACCTGGAGGGCTGAAGTTGGCTCTACCGGCTGTTAGGAATGGTGGGAGTCAAAGTCCAAGACACCTGGAGGGCTAAAGTTGGCTCTATTGGCTGTTAGGAATGGTGGGAGTTGAAGTCCAAGACACCTGGAGGGCTGAAGTTGGCTCTACCGGCTGTTAGGAATGGTGGGAGTTGAAGTCCAAGACACCTGGAGGGCTGAAGTTGGCTCTACCGACTGTTAGGAATGGTGGGAGTTGAAGTCCAAGACACCTGGAGGGCTGAAGTTGGCTCTACCGACTGTTAGGAATGGTGGGAGTCGAAGTCCAAGACACCTGGAGGGCTGAAGTTGGCTCTACCGACTGTTAGGAATGGTGGGAGTCAAAGTCCAAGACACCTGGAGGGCTGAAGTTGGCTCTACCGACTGTTAGGAATGGTGGGAGTCAAAGTCCAAGACACCTGGAGGGCTGAAGTTGGCTCTACCGACTGTTAGGAATGGTGGGAGTTGAAGTCCAAGACACCTGGAGGGCTGAAGTTGGCTCTTCGGACTGTTAGGAATGTGGGAGTCGAAGTCCAAGACACCTGGAGGGCTGAAGTCGGCTCTACCGGCTGTTAGGAATGGTGGGAGTTGAAGTCCAAGACACCTGGAGGGCTGAAGTCGGCTCTACCGGCTGTTAGGAATGGTGGGAGTCGAAGTCCAAGACACCTGGAGGGCTGAAGTCAGCTCTACCAGCTGTTAGGAATGGTGGGAGTTGAAGTCCAAGACACCTGGAGGGCTGAAGTTGGCTCTTCGGACTGTTAGGAATGGTGGGAGTTGAAGTCCAAGACACCTGGAGGGCTGAAGTTGGCTCTTCGGACTGTTAGGAATGGTGGGAGTTGAAGTCCAAGACATCTGGAGGGCTGAAGTTGGCTCTTCGGACTGTTAGGAATGGTGGGAGTTGAAGTCCAAGACACCTGGAGGGCTGAAGTTGGCTCTACCGGCTGTTAGGAATGGTGGGAGTTGAAGTCCAAGACACCTGGAGGGCTGAAGTCGGCTTTACTGGCTGTTAGGAATGGTGGGAGTCGAAGTCCAAGACACCTGGAGGGCTGAAGTTGGCTCTACCGGCTGTTAGGAATGGTGGGAATCGAAGTCCAAGACACCTGGAGGGCTGAAGTTGGCTCTACTGGCTGTTAGGAATGGTGGGAGTTGAAGTCCAAGACACCTGGAGGGCTGAAGTCGGCTTTACTGGCTGTTAGGAATGGTGGGAGTCGAAGTCCAAGACACCTGGAGGGCTGAAGTTGGCTCTACCGGCTGTTAGGAATGGTGGGAATCGAAGTCCAAGACACCTGGAGGGCTGAAGTTGGCTCTACCGGCTGTTAGGAATGGTGGGAGTTGAAGTCCAAGACACCTGGAGGGCTGAAGTTGGCTCTACTGGCTGTTAGGAATGGTGGGAGTTGAAGTCCAAGACACCTGGAGGGCTGAAGTTGGCTCTTCGGACTGTTAGGAATGGTGGGAGTTGAAATCCAAGACACCTGGAGTGCTGAAGTTGGCTCTATTCGCTGTTAGGAATGGTGGGAGTCGAAGTCCAAGACACCTGGAGGGCTGAAGTCAGCTCTACCAGCTGTTAGGAATGGTGGGAGTTGAAGTCCAAGACACCTGGAGGGCTGAAGTTGGCTCTTCGGACTGTTAGGAATGGTGGGAGTTGAAATCCAAGACACCTGGAGTGCTGAAGTTGGCTCTATTCGCTGTTAGGAATGGTGGGAGTCGAAGTCCAAGACACCTGGAGGGCTGAAGTTGGCTCTACTGGCTGTTAGGAATGGTGGGAATCGAAGTCCAAGACACCTGGAGGGCTGAAGTCGGCTTTACTGGCTGTTAGGAATGGTGGGAGTCGAAGTCCAAGACACCTGGAGGGCTGAAGTTGGCTCTACCGGCTGTTAGGAATGGTGGGAGTTGAAGTCCAAGACACCTGAAGGGCTGAAGTTGGCTCTACTGGCTGTTAGGAATGGTGGGAATCGAAGTCCAAGACACCTGGAGGGCTGAAGTCGGCTTTACTGGCTGTTAGGAATGGTGGGAGTCGAAGTCCAAGACACCTGGAGGGCTGAAGTTGGCTCTACCGGCTGTTAGGAATGGTGGGAGTTGAAGTCCAAGACACCTGGAGGGCTGAAGTTGGCTCTACCAGCTGTTAGGAATGGTGGGAGTTGAAGTCCAAGACACCTGGAGGGCCAAAGTTGGCTCTAGCTGAGCCCTTGATGAACCAACCTGGACACTGAATATTATTTGAGAACTTGGAAATGCTGAACCACTCTGACACCCATCATCCCTGACTACACAGAGAGGCCACTGAAATCCACAATTTCACAAGGAAACTGAAATCCTCATTTTCTGTTGCTTGGGAATAGGCACAGGAATCCCAAACAATGGCCTCCTCGGCCTGCAATTCTCTCTGATCACTCCCACACTCTTCACTCTGAAGCCCATCAATTCCCTCTGAAACATCTGAAAAATCCCCTGCCACTTGCTGAGCGGAGAAAGGCAGGGTAGAAATATCCTAAATAAATAAATCCCTTTTCGTGCCTTAAGAGAAACAAGGAGATTGGAATGCTGCCTTGGAATTCTCTTTAATGCAAACGGGTTTTGCACATTGTACGCATTTTGCAGCAACTAGAAAAAGCTGAGAACCGGGGAGGGAGGCGGAAGGAGAAGGTGGCAGAAACCGGGACATTTTAAAAGCAGCCGAAAGAGGGAGTGAACAGAGGAAGAGGATCAAACTGGGATTGATGTGAGGCATGCCAAAATGGAGAGTGTATGGTCCAGGCCTTGCTCTGTCCCAGGTAGCCTTCACCTGCAGGCAGTAGTGGGAGTCTCTATCCTACCTGTATTGTCTCACCTACGTTCCCTTTCTGTGTGGCTTTGGTTTTAAGATTGCTTGCTTTGTGCCGGCAAGAGCGAGTGCTTTTCGCTCCCCGCCCGGCTGGGGTCACGGCGATGCCTTAATATTTGTGATCAGGCACGCCTGGCTGTGAAACGTTGTACGTGGATGATGTCTGGGGATGTTTAGCAAAGCGCTGCGATTAGGGATGCCTGTGGAGCCTCTCCGGCTTGCTTTCCCCTTCTGCATACAGATGGACTCGGGAAGCCAAGGGAGACTTGGGTTGCGCTCCTTGTCAAAGGACTCCTGCCTCCAGCTTCTAGCACTGGCATGTAGTCTCTGGATGTGGGTGAAGGGACTGTATATCCCATCATCCATGGCCCATCCTCCCCAAACCTCATCGGAATGTAAAATGGGTCATGGGGTTCTGTGGCCCAAGTTTGGTATCCATGGTCCATCCTGCCCCAAACCACACCAAGATGTAAAGTAGTCTGTGTCCCAAGATCGGTGCAGATCCATGGCTGGATGGGGTTTGCAGTAGTCTCTGGTTGTGGCTGAAAGTACTGCAGATCCTATCATTCATCCTCCCAAAACGTTACCAGGATGTAAAGTAGTTAATGCAGGGTCTGTGTCCCAAAATCGGTGCAGATCAATGGCTGCATGGGGTTTGCAGTAGTCACTGGATGTGGGTTGAAGTACTGCAACTCCCATCATCCATGGTCCACCCATGCAAAACCTCACTAGGATGTAAAGTAGTTAATGCAGGGTCTGTGTCCCAAAATCGGTGCAGATCCATGGCTGGATGGGGTTTGCAGTAGTCTCTGGTTGTAGGTGAAAGTACTGCAAATCCCATCATCCATCGTCCATCCTCCCAAAACGTCACCAGGATGTAAAGTAGTTAATGTGGGGTCTGTGTCCCAAGATCAGTGCAGATCCATGGCTGGATGGGGTTTGCAGTAGTCTCTAGTTGTAGGTGAAAGTACTGCAAATCCCATCATTCATCGTCCATCCTCCCAAAACCTCACCAGGATGTAAAGTAGTTAATGCAGGGTCTGTGTCCCAAGATCAGTGCAGATCCATGGCTGGATGGGGTTTGCAGTAGTCTCTGGATGTGGGTGAAAGTACTGCAAATCCCATCATCCATCGTCCATCCTCCCAAAACCTCACCAGGATGTAAAGTAGCTAACGCGGGGTCTGTGTCCCAAGATCGGTGCAGATCCATGGTTGGATGGGGTTTGCAGTAGTCTCTGGATGTGGGTGAAAGTACTGCAAATCCTATCATCCAAGGTCCATCCTCCCCAAAACCTCACCAGAATGTAGTTAATGTGGGATGTCCCAAAATCAGTGCAGATCCATGGCTGGATGGGATTTGCAGTAGTCTCTGGTTGTGGGTGAAAATACTGCAAATCCCATCATCCATGGTCCACCCACCCCAAAACCTCACCAGGATGCAAAGTAGTTAATGTGGGGTCTGTGTCCCAAGATCAGTGCAGATCCATGACTGGATGGGGTTTGCAGTAGTCTCTGGTTGTGGGTGAAAGTACTGCAACTCCTATCATCCATCGTCCATCCTCCCAAAACCTCACCAGATGTAAAGTCGTTAATGCGGGGTCTGTGTCCCAAGATCAGTGCAGATCCATGGCTGGATGGGGTTTGCAGTAGTCTCTGGATGTGGGTGAAAATACTGCAAATCCTATCATCCATGGTCCATCCTCCCAAAAACCTCACCAGGATGTAAAGTAGTTAATGCGGGGTCTGTGTCCCAAGACACAGATCCATGGCTGGATGGGGTTTGCAGTAGTCACTGGTTGTGGGTCAAGGAACTGCAACTCCCATCATCCAGGTCCTCCCCCCCACCCTGCAAAATGCCACCAGGATATAAAGTGAGTTCATGGGGTGTCTTTGTGCCAAGATTGGTCCAGATCTGTGATGGGGTATGCAGTAGTCTCTGGAATTGTGGGAGTTGGAGTCCCAAACACCTGGAGGGAGGGCCGAAGTTGGCCCAGGTTTGTGAGTGCTGGCCTTGTGGTGGTGTTTTGCGTTGCGCATTTCCACATCTCTTCTATTTTGGAGCAGGGCATGGATTGTGGGTGAGAGGGAGGATGCACAGGTGGGCTGGCCTGTTTCCCCATTCTGCTAAAGGCGATTGTGCATTCATACATCGACAGGAGAGTGGACCGGCCTGGATGCGTCATCCCCACTGGGAATGCAAGGCCAGAGAACTTGTCTTCTTGAAATCTGGAACACAGGGAGAGAGGGAGGGAGGGAATGCTGGTGGTGTGCTTTTTGTTTCTTTCGCGCGGGGAACAACAGACCTGTGAGTCATCCCACATTGGCAGTGATCTCTCGGATTTACGCTGAACCCTCCCGGCTTGTTGTCTTGCTGCAACATCCTTTTGGCTCCGCTCGAGATTCTCTCTCTGCTTCCAAAAGGACCCAGAAGAGCCAACCTCCTTCTGCAACAATTGCTCAGAGCAGCGTTTCTCCATCTGAGGGTCACCAAAGACCATCAGAAAACATCTATTTCTGATGGTCTTTGGAACCCCTTTGGCAGAGACTTACTTAGGAGATCCCTCGTTGTCCGAGTAGGATAATTTATTTATTTAGCAGTTTTATATACCGGTCTTCTCACCGGCCGGTTTCCAACATCAGTATTACAGACAGTCATTAAAAACATCATATCCTAAATCACACTAAAACATTAAAATAGCAAAATACAATCCTATAATTACAGTGGTCAGTCGTCATCAAAAATCATTATTCGTCAAAGTCATCCATCCATATCACAGGATCATGGCTCATTCGTTGAATGCCAATCCCCAAAGCCAGGTTTTCACCTGTTTCCTGAACGTTAAGATCGAAGGGGCAGTTCTGGCGCAGCTCAGGACTTTATGGCCACCATGACGGCCATAGGACTGTCACAGATAATATCCGGCCCCACGCATCAAGCTGGGCACACTCTCGACCTTGTCTTTGTGGCGGACGATGAATTGATCAGAGTGGAAGATCAAAACATCCTTCCAGTGTCATGGTCTGACCATCATCTGATCACATTTAGACTTACTGCGACCCTAAACCTCCGCAGGGGTGGAGGACAAATTAAGATGGTCCGCCCTAGGAGACTGATGGATCCGGACGGATTCCTGAGGAATCTTAGGGTTCTTCCTGCCTTGGAGCCTGGCGATTCTATCGACGCCTTGGTAACTCTCTATAACGGGGAGATGGCCAGGGCGTTAGATACGATCGCACCCGAACGCCCCATCTCGTTGCGTCGTGACAGGCCATCTCCTTGGTTCACCGAGGAGCTGGCTGTGATGAAGCATACGAGAAGGGGGCTAGAGCGCAAATGGAGGAAATCTCAGAACGTGTCTGACCGAACACGGGCTAGAGCCTCTCTTAAGGCATACTCCGTGGCCATACGGGTGGCCAGGAAGTCATTCACGACCGCTCGTATAGCATCTGCAGCAAATAGATCATCGGAGCTGTTTCGGGTCGTGGGAGAACTCCTCCACCCACCTGCGGTGGAGGAGGTCCCTGACGACCCCGCAGCTCGGTGTCGCGATTTCGCACACCATTTTGCAGATAAAGTCGCCCAGATACGTCTCGAGCTCGACTCCAATTCCATCGCAGTACCAGGAGAGGTGACGGAGGCACCTGCTTGTCCAATTTTGTGGGATTCTTTTAGGCTTGTTCTTCCTGAAACCGTGGAGGAGATTCTTGGGGCTGTGAGAGCGACCACCTCATCTCTAGACCCATGCCCATCTTGGCTCATTAAATCAGCCAGAGGGGGGTTGCTTGATTGGTTTGTACTGATTGTCAACGCATCGCTGGAGCAAGGCATTTTTCCATCCAATTTGAAGCAGGCCGTGGTCCGTCCACTTATCAAAAAAGCTTCCCTTGACTCCACGGTGCTGAATAACTACAGACCGATCTCCAACCTCCCCTTTTTGGGTAAGGTGCTGGAGAGGGTGGTCGCCTCTCAGCTTCAGGGTTTCCTGGACGATACCAACTACCTAGATCAGTCACAGTCTGGTTTCAGGCCTGGTCACGGCACCGAGACAGCCTTGGTCGCCTTGGTGGATGACCTCCGCAGAGAGCTGGACAGGGGGAGTGTGACTCTGCTGGTTCTCTTGGACATCTCAGCGGCTTTCGATACCATCGATCATGGTATCCTTCTGGGTCGTCTCTCCGGGATGGGCCTTGGGGGCACGGTTCTGTCGTGGCTCCAGTCCTTCCTGGAGGGACGAACTCAGATGGTGAAGCTGAGAGACAGCTGCTCTGACCCCTGGCCTTTGACCTGTGGGGTCCCGCAAGGCTCTATTCTGTCGCCCATGCTTTTTAACATCTACATGAAACCGCTGGGAGAGGTCATCCGGAGTTTTGGAGTTGGGTGCCATCTCTACGCGGATGACGCACAACTCTACTACTCTTTTCCACCTAACTCCAAGGAGGCTTCTCGGGTCCTAGACGAGTGCCTGGCCGCTGTGTCGATCTGGATGAGGAAGAACAAGCTGAAGATCAGTCCCGATAAGACAGAGGTCCTCCTGGTCGATCGCAAACCAGATCGGGGTATAGGGTGGTCACCTGTGTTGGACGGGGTTACACTCCCCCTGAAGCCACAGGTCCACAGTTTGGGTGTCCTCCTGGATTCTTAGCTTACACTTGAGGCCCAGGTGTCGGCGGTATCCGGGAGGGCCTTTGCACAACTGAGACTTGTGCGCCAGCTGCGACCGTACCTCGTGAAGGCGGATCTGGCCGGGGTGGTCCACGCCTTGGTCACCTCTAGAATGGATTACTGCAATGCGCTCTACGTGGGGCTGCCCTTGAAGATGGCTCGGAAACTACAATTGGTCCAGCGGGCAGCAGCCAGGATGCTAACTGGAGCTCATTATCAAGAGAGGTCAACCCTCTTGTTCAAGGAGCTCCACTGGCTGCCATTTATTTTCCGAGCCCAATTCAAGGTGCAGGTGCTCACCTACAAAGCCCTGAACGGTTTGGGACCACCCTACCTGCGTGACCGCATCACCATCTACGAACCCACACGCTCGCTCCGATCATCTGGGGAGGCCCTGCTCGTGATCCCACCCACGTCGCAAGCGCGCTTGGTGGGGACACGGGACAGGGCCTTCTCTGTGGCGGCCCCCCGACTTTGGAACGCCCTCCCAAAAGAGCTCAGACAAGCCCCCACTCTAGCCGTCTTCAGAAGGAACCTAAAAACTTGGCTGTTCCGTTGTGCCTTCCCAGACTAGGAATCCCCACCCAAGCCCTAGTAGCACCTTAGCATAACAAATTGTCACTGCACACCGCACTTTTAACCCTACGTGCCTCCTGCCATTCAGCACTTTTAACCCTTGTACCCCAGTGCGCCGGCCGAACCAGTTTTTTAATAATGTCCTGATGTACTGTCTTTGTTGTTATTCTGCTTATTGCTTGACTTGCTTAGTATTGTGGTGTTATGTTATTTTGCTTATTGTTTGATTTGCCTTGTTATTGTGATGTTATACTTTCTACTGTATTGTGTTGAGGCTTCGGCCTGTGTAAGCCGCATCGAGTCCTCCGGGAGATGCTAGCGGGGTACAAATAAAGTTAATAATAATAATAATAATAATAATCTGATCTCCAGTGGAAGGGAGTTCCAGAGTCGAGGGCCCACCACCGAGAAGGCCCTGTCTCTCGTCCCCACCAGCCGCACCTGTGAGGCCGGTGGGATTGAGAGCAGGGCCCCTCCAGACGATCTTAGC
Organism: Anolis sagrei; assembly: GCF_037176765.1. Lineage (NCBI taxonomy): Eukaryota > Metazoa > Chordata > Lepidosauria > Squamata > Anolidae > Anolis > Anolis sagrei. The sequence continues at coordinate 2,120,385 of NC_090031.1, read as the reverse complement.
AATCTTGATGGCTCATAGGGGAGGATATGTTCGGACAGGTAAATTGGGCCGGAGTCGTTTAGGGCTTTATAGGTTAAGACCAGCACTTTGAATTGTGCTCGGAAGCTGATTGGCAGCCAGTGGAGCTGGCGCAACAGAGGAGTAGTATGCTCCCTGTACCCCGCTCCCGTTAGTAGTCTGGCTGCCGCACGTTGGACTAATTGAAGCTTCCGGGCAGTCTTCAGAGGCAAACCCACGTAGAGAGCGTTGCAGTAGTCTATATGGGATGTAACCAGAGCGTGGACCACCGTGGCCAAGTCAGACTTCCCAAGGTACGGGCGCAGCTGGCACACAAGTTTTAATTGTGCAAAAGCTCCCCTGACCACCGTTGAGACCTGGGGCTCCAGGCTCAGCGATGAGTCCATAATCCTCCGGGGTGGGTCCATAGGTGACTGTGGAGCCCTATTCTTGACCTGCATCTTCTCCCGTAGTTTCCAGGTGGAAGGCGGTCCTGGTCAGGGTTGGCTTGACGTGCCTTCCTCTTGGCACATTTTTCTCTTTCACTCTCGATTCGTGTCTCTTTAAATTCCGCAGCACTGCTGGTCACAGCTGACCTCCAGCTGGAGCGCTCAAGGGCCAGGGCTTCCCAGTTCTCAGTGTCTATGCCAGAGTTTTGAAGGTTGGCTTTGAGGCCATCTTTCAATCTCTTTTCCTGCCCACCGTTTTCCGTTTTTGAGTTCGGAGTAGAGCAACTGCTTTGGGAGACAGTGGTCGGACATTCGGACAACGTGGCCAGTCCAGCGGAGTTGATGGCGGAGGACCGTCGCTTCAATGCTGGTGGTCTTTGCTTCTTCTTCCAGCACGCTGACATTTGTCCATCTGTCTTCCCAAGAGATTTGCAGGATTTTTCGGAGGCAGCGCTGATGGAATTTGGGTTGTTGTAGGTTTTTCTGGGCTATATGGCCATGTTCTGGAGGCAATTTTTCTCCTGATGTTTCGCCTGCATCTATGGCAAGCATCCTCAGAGGTAGTGAGGTCTGTTGGAAGTAGGAAAAATGGGTTTATATATCTGTGGAATGACCGGGGTGACACAAAGGACTTTTGTCTGCTGGGGCTAGCTGTGAATGTTTCAGCTGATCACCTTGATTAGCATTCAGTGGCTTGGAAGTGCCTGGGGGAATCTTTTGTTGAGAGTGATTTTATGTGCCTGTTTGTTTCCCCTCTGTTGTTTTGCTGTTGTCATTTTTGAGTTTTTTAATACTGGTAGCCGGATTTTGTTCATTTTCATGGTCTCTTCCTTTCTGTTGAAATTGTCCACATGCTTGTGGATTTCAGTGTAGTGTGTAGTCTGACCTGGTGGTTGTGAGAGTAGTCCAGCAGTTCTGTGTTCTCAAATAAAATGCTGTGTCCAGGTTGGTTCATCAGGTGCTCTACTGTGGCTGACTTCTCTGGTTGAATGAGTCTGCAGTGCCTTTCATGTTCCTTGATGCGTGTCTGGGCAATGCTGCGTTTGGTGGTCCCTATGTAGACTTGTCCACAGCTGTATGGTACACGGTAGACTCCTGCAGAGCTGATGGAATCGTTCCAGTAGTTGCATGTGACATCTGTAGACTGTCCACGTTTCGCAGGTGTATAGTAGGGTTGGGAGGACAATAGCTTTATAAACAAGCCCCTTGGTCTCCCTAGAGATGTCCCATTCCTCAAACACTCTCTGCTTCATTTGGAAAAATGCTTAAACCTTAAAAACTCTGGCATAGACACTGGGAGAAAACTGGGAAGCCCTGGCCCTTGAGCACTCCAGCTGGAGGTCAGCTGTGACCAGCAGTGCTGCAGAATTTGAAGAGGCACAAATGAAGGGTGAAAGAGAGAAATGTGCCAAGAAGAAGGCGCGTCAAGCCAACCCCGACCGAGACTGCCTTCCACCTGGAAACCGATGTCCTCACTGCAGAAGAAGATGCAGGTCAAGAATAGGGCTCCACAGTCACCTACGGACCCACTGCCAGGACACCAAACTTGGAGGACCATCATCCTTGAACTACGAGGGATCGCCTAAGTATCGTGTCAGGAGCGAACCAAACAGTTGTATTGCATTAAAAACAAACAAATAAACAAAACACAAAGTTTGCAAACTTAGTAGTTGATGAAATGTCCTTTGACCAGTAGCTGGCCACTTGGAGTGCCTCTGGTGTTGCTGCAAGAAGGTCCTCCATTGTGCATGTTGTATTGCATGACAGTTATGAAGTAGCAACGAAAATAATGTCCTTGTTGAGGGTCACCACAACATGAGGAACTGGCTCCGAGAGAAGCAGTGGGTTCTCCTTCCCTGGACATCTTCTGGAAAGGCCTCACCCGTTGCCACTTGTGTTCCAGCCCTGAGTTCCGAGGTGGGCTGGATGGCCTCTGAGTCTCCTTTGGACTTGAGAACTGTCTTTGTAAGCATTAGCATTCCGAGGCATTCGTCTGTCAGCTCTGGGTTCCAATCAGCGGTCGGGCACAAATCCGCATTCTGCTTCTGACTGTTGAAGCAGCAGCGAGCGAGTCTGAATGCTGATCAGACTGAACTTGAGATGGGTCAGACTTGGAGCGAAACATGTATTTACCCAGAGCCGGATGACTCACAAGATATACGTGGGAAGGGGCTGAGGGGGAAAAGGAAAGGGCCCGAGGCTGTTGGGAATGGTGGGAGTTGGAGTCCAAAACACCCGGAAGGAAACCCCAAGTTGGCCCATGCCTGCTTTAGATTAAGCATCGTGTTGTTGTTGTTGTTATTGTTGTTATTGTTGTTGTTACTCTTTGTTTCTCCCTGTTCGGATTCAAGACGGCTTACAATAGCACGACACAACCCAACACATTTAAAAACACAGTAAACACAAGAATAAAAGGTAAAGGTAGTCCCCTGACATTAAGTCCAGTCATGTCTGACTCTGGGGTGTGGTGCTCATCTCCATTTCTAAGCCGAAGAGCCAGCGCTGTCCGTAGACACCTCCAAGGTCATGTGGCCGGCATGACTGCATGGAGCGCCGTTACCTTCCCGCTGGAGCTGTACCTATTGATCTACTCACATTTGCATGTTTTCAAACTGCTAGGTTGGCAGAAGCTAGAAAAAAAGACATTTTTCTTGACTTATTACTTTAGGGTTAAGCCTGGTAATGGCTTCCGTGGCCATTTGAGTGTCGACTTCCAAAAATGCTCATTTGGGAACAGGGCACGAGTGGCTCTGAAAGAGAGAATCTTTAAGGTTTGAACCAAATCCCAGAGTGGGTTCCTTCCTTCTCTCGCAAAGCCCACTTTGACCCCGCTGTGTGGAAAGTGGCCGGGAGAAACTTGGCAACCTGGGGGACTAGACCGGAAAGGAGCCCGCTTTTAGCACCTCGGCATATTCGCTCATTTGCAAGCGACGTTTCCCAAGGGTTGGCAAAGCAGTCAAAATAGCGAAGGCAGTAAAGTTCCAATATATGAGATTCAAGGGAAAACGAGATCCATCTCTATAAATAAAAACGTGATGTTCGTTTGTGGGATTAACCTAACTCAAAAACCACTCAGCGAACTGACACGAAATTTGGACACTACGCCCCTAACAGACCAACGAGTGACCATCACTCATACCTCCCCCCCCCCAAAAAAAACAGCAGAAAGGACTTTAAAAACCCCAAAAAGCTAAATGATACCGAAAAAAAGGGAAGGAAGAGAGAGGGAAGAAAGGGGAGAAAGGAAGGAAGGAAGGAAGGAAGGAAGGAAGGAAGGAAGGAAGGAAGGAAGGAAGGAGAAAGAAAAGAGAGAGGGGAGGGGGGAAAGAAAGAAGGTAAGAGAGAAGGAAGGAAGGAAGGAAGGAAGGAAGGAAGGAAGGAAGGAGGTAGAAAAGGGAGAAAGGAGAAGGAAAAGAAAAAGGGGGAAAGAAGAAAAGAGGTAGAAAAGGAAGGAAGGAGAGAGGGAAAGAAAATAAGGGAAGGAAGGAAAGAGGGCGGGAAAGAAGTAGGGAAAGAAGGAGAGAAAGAGGGAGGGAAGGAAAGAGAGAAGGAAGGATGGAAGCAAAAAGCGAAGGAAGGAAGGAAAGAGGTTGAGAAGGAACAAGGAAAAAGAGGAAGGGAAGGAAAGAGGGAAAGAGAAAAAGAAGGATGGAAGCAAAAAGCGAAGGAAGGAAGTAAAGGAAGAAATGAGAGAAAGGAGAAGGAAAGAAAAAGGGGGGGAGGAAGGTAAGAGGTAGAGAAGGAAGAAAGGAGAGAGGGAAAGAATATAAGGGAAGGAAGGAAAGAGGGAGTGAAGGAAGGAGGGAAAGAAGGAGAGAAAGAGGGAGGGAACGAAAGAGAGAAGGAAGGATGGAAGCAAAAAGCGAAGGAAGGAAGGGACAAGGTAGAGAAGGAACAAGAAAAAAAGAGGGAGGGAAGGAAAGAGAGAAGGAAGGAAGGAAGGAAGGAAGGAAGGAAGGAAGGAAGGAAAGAGGTAATGAAGGAAGAAAGAGAAAGAAGAAGGAAAAGAAAAAGAGTGGAGGAAGGAAAAAGAGAAGGAAGGAAGGAGAGAGAGAAAAAAGAAAAGGGAGGGAAGGAAGGAAAGAGAGAGTGAAGGAAGGAAGTAAGGAAGGAAGGAGGGAAAGAAGGAGAGAAAGAGGAAGGGAAGGTTGGCCACAGCAATGCATGGCGGATAGTTAGGTACATAAAATCCATGAAACTACGTAGCGTCTGATGTGCTCTAAAGAGTCTGAACTCTGAAGCATCTCATGGCTAAAGCATTGCTTGTGTTCTAAAACGGTGTCTGAGCACTGAGCAGTCCCAGATCTCATCATGTGGTCCGCAGCCCCTCCCACAACCCCAAGAAACATAGAGCAAAGGGAAAGCTGCCTACCAAAGCATAACATATACAACACAGTAAGCAAACAGAATCATATACAAACAAATTAAAGAAGGTTGCTATTTCCAACACAAGGCTACTCAAGGTGACTAATAGCAACATCTACACTTGCCTCAAACAGACAAGAGTTCTTTCTCCCACCTTGGACATTATTCCATAGGTATATATGCACCCCACTTGCCTCACTTCCAACAGACCTCTGAAGATGTCATGAGTCACGGATGCAGGCAGAACGTCAGGAGAGAATGCAACAGAAACATGGCCATATAGTCCAAAAAACTCACAGCCAGGAAAGCCTTCGACAACACAGTTCCTTTCTCTAATTCCTCCCCTTTCTCTCTCTTTTTTGCAGAATCCCAACAGGACAGGACTGGTCAGAAACAGGGGTTGCCCACCAGCGAAGCCCCCGAGGGGAACCTCAATATGGAGCCGGCCGGAGGAACTGCAGAGACCCCCTTCCGCGTCTCGGTGAGTGCGCCCCATAAGACCCTCAGCGGGGCTTGCCATAGGACTCATGGGCCAAACCCAAGATCCTCCATGTCCTTGGATGTGTCGCTCCTCCAGATTCTGGCCTACGACTCCTGTATCCCGCATCATAATTAGTCCTGATGGGAGTTGGAATATTGTTACGTCTGGAACAGCTGCAGTTCTCAAGAGAGTAGGACTGGGATTTAGATCAGGCATGAGAAAACTTCGTCCCTCCAGGCGTTTTGGACTTCAACTCCCACAATTCCTAACAGTCGGTAGGCTGTTAGGAATTGTGGGAGTTGAAGTCCAAAACGCCCGGAGGGCCCAAGTTTGCTCATGCCTGATTTAGATCCAAGGCTTGCGGACAGTAGGACTGCCTTTAGGATGTCCTTCAACCTTTCCCTAACCATGAATATGGATTGCAACTCCCATTATCCCCAGTCAACATGGTAGATCTTTAAAAAGGGATGGGATTTGTTGTTCAGTGTCACCTGTGGACCCAACCTGGGTAAAAACTAAAGAGCACTGACTGCTATGTCAAAAAATTATAATTGGCCCTCTGCATCCACGGATTCTGTATCCACAGAGTCAACGACCCTGATTGGGTTGCTGTGAGTTTTCTGGGCTGCCTGGCCAATATGTTCCAGCAGCATTCTCTCCTGACATTTCACCTGCTTCTGTGGTGAATGGCATCTGCAGGAGTTCTGTTGGAAATGAGGCAAGTGGGGTGTATATAGACCTGTGGAATAATGTCCAGCATGGAAGTTGGAGCAAAACCTCAGAGTTAGCCCAAGTTTGCCCAGGCTTGCTTTCGGGATTTCCTGCACAAAAGCGTCTGAGTAAATGATTGGGTTGTTGTAGGTTTTTTCGGGCTATATGGCCATGGTCTAGAGGCATTCTCTCCTGACGTTTCGCCTGCATCTGTGGCAAGCATCCTCAGAGGTAGTGAGGTCTGTTGGAAGTAGGAAAAATGGGTTTATATATCTGTGGAATGACCAGGGTGGGACAAAGAACTCTTGTCTGCTGGAGCTAAGTGTGATTGTTTCAACTGACCACCTTGATTAGCATATAATGGCCTGACAGTGCCTGGAGCAATCTTTTGTTGAGAGGTGATTAGATGTCCTTGTTTGTTTCCTCTCTATTGTTGTGCTGTTGTAATTTTAGATTTTTTTTTAAATACTGGTAGTCAGATTTTGTTCATTTTCTGTTGATATTGTCCACCTGCTTGTGGATTTCAATGGCTTCTCTGTGTAGTCTGACATGGTGGTTGTGAGACAGGTCCAGCATTTCTGTGTTCTCAGAAATGCTCCAGGCACTGCCAGGCTACCAAATGCTAATCAAGGTGGTCAGTTGAAGCATTCCCACCTAGCTCCAGCAGACAAGAGTCCTTTGCCCCAACCTGGTCATTCCACAGATATATAAACCCTTTTTCCTAGTTCCAACAGTCCTCACTACCTCTGAGGATGCTTGCCATAGATGCAGGCGAAACGTCAGGAGAGAATGCCTCTAGACCATGGCCATATAGCCCGGAAAAACTTATAACAACCCAGTGATTCCGGCCATGAAAGCCTTCGACAACACATTGAGTAAATGATATTTGAATGGTGTGAGTTTCTGGCGGAGGATTCCGGCCTCCGAAGGCGCCCCTCTCAGCAGGAGCCCTCCGGTCTTTAATTGAAACCTAATTGTTTACGAAACCACTCCAACCAGAAAGGAAAATTACTGTAATTTTGGCTCTGCGGACGACTCTCCCCCGCCTTCCTTCTCCTCCATTTTTAAAAGGAAAGGAATTGAGGAGGGGGATCGTTGAAACAGAGAGAGAGAGAAGGAATGGGAACATTATTATCCTCGAAGATACATCAACAGAAAGTGATTATCATTAAACTGTCAACAGCGACGGGATTCAGATAACAAGCGGTGCTGCTGCCAGGGAGGCATTGCATGCAATTGGGTTGGGTGGGCTTCTTCTGCTTTGGCATCATGGGAAGGTGGGAAAGGGACCCAAAGGACAGCCAAGGATGGGAGTTTTGCAAAAGGACCCGGGCTCTGACAACGAGATCCTGAGCAGATGCCCCCTTTCATCCCCCCCCCCCCCAAAGGCCTGTTGAGTTTGATAGATGGCTTCCCTTGCCTCTGCCCAGCCCCATCCCCTCATTTGCATCTGCTTTCCCTATCCATGTTCAACATTTACACAAATGGCCAGCCACTGCCAGAAGGGACAGAGAGTTTCATCTATGCTGACGATCGTGCCATCACTGCTCAAGCAGGGAGCTTTGAGATGGTTGAACAGAAGCTCTCCAAAGCTCCAGGTGCTCTTACTGCCTCTTACAGGGAAAACCAACTGATCCCCAACCCATCTAAAACACAGACATGCGCCTTTCACCTCAAGAACAGACAAGCATCCCGAGCTCTGAGGATTACCTGGGAAGGAATCCCACTGGAGCATTGCAGCGCACCCAAATACCTGGGAGGAGTCACTCTGGACCGTGCTCTGACCTACAAGAAGCACTGCCTGAACATCAAGCAAAAAGTGGGTGCTAGAAACAATATCATACGAAAGTTGACTGGCACAACCTGGGGATCACAACCAGACACAGTGAAGACATCTGCCCTTGCGCTGTGCTACTTTGCTGCTGAGTACGCATGCCCAGTGTGGAACACATCTCACCACGCTAAAACAGTAGATGTGGCTCTTAATGAGACATGCCGCATTATCACAGGGTGTCTGCACCCTACACCACTGGAGAAATTACACTGCTTCGCCGGTATTGCACCACCTGACATCCGCCAGGAAGTGGCAGCCAATAGTGAAAGGACCAAGGCAGAGACATCTCCAGCTCATCCCCTGTTTGGGTATCAGCCAGCACGTCAGCGACATAAATCAAGACATAGTTTTCTTAGATCTACAGAGATACTCGCTGGAACACCCCAGCAAGTGAGAGTCCAAAAGTGGCAGGCCCAAACCCAGCACCTCAATTCATGGGTGATACCAGATGAGAGACTCCCCCCTGGGCACTCAGAAGACTGGGCAACTTGGAAGGCGCTGAACAGACTGCGCTCTGGCACCACGAGATGCAGAGCCAACCTCAAGAAATGGGGCTACAGGGTGGAATCCTCGGCATGCGAGTGCGGAGAAGAACAAACCACTGACCACCTGCTGCAATGCAACCTGAGCCCTGCCACATGATGCACCAGGGGGACCTTCTTGCAGCAACACCAGAGGCACTCCAAGTGGCCAGATACTGGTCAAAGGACATTTAACCAAATACCAAATTTACAAAATCTGTGTGTTTTTCCCCTTTTTCTTTTTAATCTGTGTGTTTGTTTTGCTCTGTTAGAATTGTAATACAATGGTATGGTTGCTGATGACACGATAAATAAATAATCTGTTGTTTCTTGCAAAGCCTGGGTGCAGCCCAATTGCAAAGGCCGCGGTTTCTCAGTGGACGCCTCACAATATGGTTCCTTGGCAGGGTTTGGCCCACTGCTCTCGCCTTCGCCTCTGCTCGCTCTGAACATCACTGTTGCGTTTGTGTTGCACCTCAGCAGGAAGCCGTCTTGCTCAAGGGTCTGGAGAACAAGCCCTATGAGGAGCGGCTTAAGGAGCTGGGCATGTTTACCCTGCTGTGTCAGCTCCACTGGCTGCCGGTTCAGTTCCGAGCACAATTCAAGGTCCTGGTTTTGACCTACAAAACCCTGTACGGTTCCGGTCCAGTGTATCTGTCCGAATGTATCTCCCTCTACGTCCCACCCCGGAGTCTGAGATCATCTGGGGGGGGCCCTGCTCTTGACCCCACCGCTATCCCAAGTGAGGCTGGTGGGGACGAGGAGCAGGGCCTTCTCAGTGGTGGCCCCTCACCTGTGGAACTCACTCCTGGGGGAAATTAGGGCATCAACATCCCTCCTCTCCTTCAGGAGGAAAGTAAAGACGTGGTTGTGGGACCAGGCCTTTGGGCAATCTGACAACTAGATAAGGACAACCAGATGGATAGGACTGACAGGACTGACAAAGTGGAATTGGAATTTGGACTATGAGATAGCGAACGCTGACCGTCTATGAGGAGTAATTGGGATTGTATTGTTTCACTGGTTTTAGGGTTGTAATGCAGGAATTGTTGTTTAACTGTTTAATTGATGTTATTTTGTGTTACTACTGTTATGTGATGCTGGCATCGAATTGTGCCTTTTGTAAGCCGCCCTGAGTCCCCTTCGGGGTGAGAAGGGCAGGGTAGAAGTAAACCAAATAAATAAATAAATAAGAAGAGAAGGCTGAGAGGAGATATGATAGCGATGTATAAGTATGTGAGAGGAAGCCACAGGGAGGAGGAGGGAGCAAGCTTCCTTTCTGCTTCCATGGAAATTAGGACGCGGTGGAACAATGGCTTCAAACTACAAGAGAGGAGATTCCATCTGAACATGAGGAAGAACTTCCTGACTGTGAGAGCCGTTCAGCAGTGGAACTCTCTGCCCCAGGGGGAGTGTGGTGGAGGCTCCTTCTTTGGAAGCTCTGAAGCAGAGGCTGGATGGCCATCTGTCAGGGGTGCTTTGAATGCAATATTCCTGCTTCTTGGCAGAATGGGGTTGGACTGGATGATAGCCCAGGAGGTCTCTTCCAACTCTTGGATTCTAGGATTCTATGATTCTATGAGAGCCGTTCAGCAGTGGAACTCTCTGCCCCGGAGTGTGGTGGAGGCTCCTTCTTTGGAAGATTTGAAACAGAGGCTGGGTGGCCATCTGTCAGGGGTGATTTGAATGCAGTATTCCTGCTTCTTGGCAGAATGGGGTTGGACTGGATGGCCCAGGAGGTCTCTTCCAACTCTTTGATTCTATGATTCTATGAGAGCCGTTCAGCAGTGGAACTCTCTGCCCCGGAGTGTCGTGAAGGCTCCTTCATTGGAAGCTTTTAAACAGAGGCTGGATGGCCATCTGTCAGGGGTGATTTGAATGCAATATTCCTGCTTCTTGGCAGAATGGGGTTGGACTGGATGATGGCCCAGGAGGTCTCTTCCAACTCTAGGATTCTAGGATTCTATGATTCTATGAGAGCCGTTCAGCAGTGGAACTCTCTGCCCTAGAGTGTGGTGGAGGCTCCTTCTTTGGAAGCTTTGAAACAGGGGCTGGATGGCCATCTGACAGGGGTGCTTTGAATGCAATATTCCTGCTTCTTGGCAGAATGGGGTTAGACTGGATGATAGCCCAGGAGGTCTCTTCCAACTCTTGGATTCTAGGATTCTATGATTCTATGAGAGCCGTTCAGCAGTGGAACTCTCTGCCCCGGAGTGTCGTGAAGGCTCCTTCATTGGAAGCTTTTAAACAGAGGCTGGATGGCCATCTGTCAGGGGTGCTTTGAATGCAATATTCCTGCTTCTTGGCAGAAAGGGGTTGGACTGGATGATGGCCCAGGAGGTCTCTTCCAACTCTTGGATTCTAGGATTCTATGCTCACAACACTCTCCAAGAAACCGAACGTGGTACTAAACAGTTTGCTGATAAAAATGCACGTAAAAAGGAGGAAAGGGGTCAAAATCCAAGAGTTAAGGCAATAGGTATATCCAGAAAACAATGGTGAAAACCTGGACATGAATTCCAAAATAAGTCTGGGAAACTAGGAACTAAACATGAGCATCAATCCAAAGGGATACCCATAAAACAAGGAGCAAAACATGAGCATGACTCTTGGGTCATGAACTAAGGCATCCAGGGCTCTGGTGGCTAGCGCTGGGCTTCTCCGATCCTCCAGACGTCTGCAAGATCCATTTCTGCGAGATCCGGTCTCCCGCTCACTGCAACTCCGGAAGAGAAATTTTATTTATAATTTAATCCAAGGAGATCGGTCCTCAACACAACATTCAGCACCTGGAATTCGTCAGTGGTCTTCCCCATCCAAGGAGTGTCCAGCTCTGGCCCTGCTTTGCTTCCCAGTCTGAATGGAATCCCATGCCTGGAGCAAGAAAAGGGATGTGGGGCTTTGCGTGGGAGAATCGTGGCACGTGAAGAGATCCCAAGGGCATCCAAACCCTTCTGCCAGTCAGGAAGGTGCCCTCCAAACCCTCCCGGCAGATGGCCACCCCATCTCTGTTTAAAGATCTCTAGAGGAGGGGAGACTCTGAGGCAACCCTGCTTTGGAGCCACTTGGACCAGATACACTTTGGCGTCAAGGAAAAGCATGCTGACCTCTACTCTAGCTGGGTCATGCGTATCAGCGTGGGAGACAGCGGAGACAAGCTGCAGCGCATGGGATGGGCTGACTCCAAACCCTCCTAGCAGATGGCCATCCCACCAATGTTTAGGGGAGGGGAGACTCTGAGGCAACCCTGCTTTGGAGCCACTTGGGCCTGACACACTTTGGCGTCAAGGGAAAGTGTGGTGACTTCTACTCTGGCTGGGTTGTGCACATCAGTGTGGGAGGCAGCAGAGACAAGCTGCAGCGCATAGGGTGGCTTGACTCCAAACCCTCCTAGCAGATGGCCATCCCACCAATGTTTAGAGGAGGGGGGACTCTGAGGCAACCCTGCTTTGGAGCCACTTGGGCATCAAGGGAAAACTTGTTGACCTCTACTCTGGCTGGGTTGTGCACATCAGTGTGGGAGGCAGCAGAGACAAGCTGCAGCGCATGGGGTGGGCTGACTCCAAACCCTCCTAGCAGATGGCCATCCCACCAATGTTTAGGGGAGGGGAGACTCTGAGACAACCCTGTTTTGGAGCCACTTGGGCCTGACACGCTTTGGCGTCGAGGGAAAGCGTGGTGATCTCTACTCTGGCTGGGTTGTGCGCATCAGTGTGGGAGGCAGCAGAGACAAGCTGCAGCGCATAGGGTGGCTTGACTCCAAACCCTCCGAGCAGATGGCCATCCCACCAATGTTTAGGGGAGGGGAGACCGCTTTAGAGCCACTTGGGCGTCGAGGGAAAGCATGGTGCCCTCTACTCTGGCTGGGTTGTGCGCATCAGCTTGGGAGGCAGCAGAGACAAGCTGCACCGCATGGGGCGGGCTGACTCCAAACCCTCCTAGCAGATGGCCATTCAACCAATGTTTAGGGGAGGGGAGACCCTGAGGCAACCCTGCTTTGGAGCCACTTGGGCCTGACACACTTTGGCATCAAGGGAAAGCGTGGTGACTTCTACTCTGGCTGGGTCATGCGCATCAGTGTGGGAGACAGCAGAGACAAGCTGCACCGCATGGGATGGGCTGACTCCAAACCCTCCTAGCAGATGGCCATCCCACCAATGTTTAGGGGATGGGAGACTCTGAGGCAACCCTGCTTTGGAGCCACTTGGACCTGACACGCTTTGGCGTCGAGGGAAAGTGTGGTGATCTCTACTCTGGCTGGGTTGTGCACATCAGTGTGGGAGGCAGCAGAGACAAGCTGCAGCGCATGGGGCGGGCTGACTCCAAACCCTCCTAGCAGATGGCCATCCCACCAATGTTTAGGGGAGGGGAGACTCTGAGACAACCCTGTTTTGGAGCCACTTGGGCCTGACACGCTTTGGCGTCGAGGGAAAGCGTGGTGATCTCTACTCTGGCTGGGTTGTGCGCATCAGTGTGGGAGGCAGCAGAGACAAGCTGCAGCGCATAGGGTGGCTTGACTCCAAACCCTCCTAGCAGATGGCCATCCCACCAATGTTTAGGGGAGGGGAGACCGCTTTAGAGCCACTTGGGCGTCGAGGGAAAGCATGGTGCCCTCTACTCTGGCTGGGTTGTGCGCATCAGTGTGGGAGGCAGCAGAGACAAGCTGCAGCGCATGGGGCGGGCTGACTCCAAACCCTCCTAGCAGATGGCCATCCCACCAATGTTTAGAGGAGGGGAGACTCTGAGGCAACCCTGCTTTGGAGCCACTTGGGCCTGACACGCTTTGGCATTGAGGGAAAGTGTGGTGATCTCTTCTCTGGCTGGGTCGTGCGCATCAGTGTGGGAGGCAGCAGAGGCAAGCTGCAGTGCATAGGGTGGGATGATTCCAAACTCTCCTAGCAGATGGCCATCCCACCAATGTTTAGGGGAGAGGAGACTCTGAGGCTTGGGAGGCAGCAGAGACAAGCTGCAGCGCATGGGGCAGACTGACTCCAAACCCTCCTAGCAGATGGCCATCCCACCAATGTTTAAGGGAGGGGAGACTCTGAGGCAACCCTGCTTTGGAGCCACTTGGGCCTGACGCATTTGGCGTCAAGGGAAAGTGTGGTGATCTCTACTCTGGCTGGGTCGTGCGCATCAGTGTGGGAGGCAGCAGAGACAAGCTGCAGTGCATCGGGTGGGCTGACTCCAAACCCTCCTAGCAGATGGCCATCCCACCAATGTTTAGGGGAGGGGAGACTCTGAGGCAACCCTGCTTTGGAGCCACTTAGGCCTGACACACTTTGGCCTTGAAGGAAAGTGTGGTGACCTCTACTCTGGCTGGGTTGTGCGCATCAGCTTGGGAGGCAGCAGAGACAAGCTGCAGCACATCAGGTGGGCTGACTCCAAACCTTCCTAGCAGATGGCCATTCAACCAAGGAGGGGAGATTCTGACGTAACACTGTTTGAAGCCACTTGGGCCTGACACACTTTGGCGTCAAGGGAAAGCGTGGTGACCTCTACTCTGGCTGGGCCATGCGCATCAGCTTGGGAGGCAGCAGAGACAAGCTGCACCGTATTGAGTGAGCTGACTACAAATCCTCCTAGCAGATGGCCATCCCACCAATGTTTAGGGGAGGGGGGACTCTGAGGCTTGAGAGGCAGCAGAGACAAGCTGCAGCGCATGAGGCAGCCTGACCCGCTTCGACAAAAGGGAGACCTTGGCACCGGGAATGGGGATGTCCGGTGACCTGGAGGGTTTCTTCCCAAAAGAAAGGAGGTGGAGAAAGGGAGGAAGAGGAGGAAGAGGAAGGGCAGGTGGTCTCCTTGTCCCGCTTGCCCTTCCTCTTCCTCGTCTCCTCCTGATCCCGGTCTCCTTTTTCTGCTCTATTTCTCCCTTGCGCTGCCTGACGCACGAGTTGCACCTTTTTCCATTTATAGCCACGAAGCCCCTGTCTGTCGGGAGCAGCACAGATGTGGCTCCAGCATGCGCTTGGCCTCAGCCGCACATGGGCCACGCTTGCTGCTAGCCTATCATTCATTTGCTGCATTTGTTTTTGCCTACCTCCGCCAGTGAGATCCCAAAGAGGCACGAGCTGGGACTGGAACTCACCTGGTCTTGGAAGCACCAACGTGGTGGTGGTGGTACCCGTTTCCAAACGCAGGAAAGGGAAACACACGTCCCCCAACGGACCGGGAACGCCTCCGCTCGCCTTCGTTGGGCTACTTTTGAACCACCCTGCTTTCTCTCTCTTTCCATCTTACTTCAATGGCTTGCAAAACTGAGTTTGACATACAAAGTCTTCACTTTCCGAATGCCGCGACCCCTAAATGCAATTCCTCATTGTTGTGTTGACCCCCAACCATCACATTATTTTCCTTGCTACTTCATAACTCTTAATTTTGCCACAGTTATGAATCATCATGTAAATATCTGACATAAACAATGTATTTTCATTCATTCACTAGACCACATTTGGCACAAATACCCCATATGCCCAAATTTGAATACTGATGGGGTTGGGGTTGATTTTGTCCTCTGGGAGTTGTAGTTGCTGGGGTTTAAAAGTGTGTTGTACTATTGTCAATGCTTACGTTATTGTCTCTGTGATTTATTTTAATTGCATGTGTTGTTGTTGTTATTGCTTGTATTGTTGTGTTGTGGGCTTGGCCTCATGGAAGCCGCACCAAGTCCCTTGGGGAGATGGTAGCGGGGTATAAATAAAGTTGTTATTATTATTATTATTATTTTTTATTATTATTATTATTATTATTATTATTATTATTATTATTATTATATATAGTTCCCCTACAAGCAAAGAGCATTCTTAACTCCACCAACAATGGAATTGGACCAAACTTTGCACACAGAACTCTCCTGAACAACAGAAAAAACTGGAAGGATTTGATGGGCATTGATCTTGAGTTTTGGAGTTGTAGTTTACCTCCATCCAGAGACTACTGTGGACTCAAATCATGATAGATGTGGACCAAACTTGGCACGGATACTCAATATGCCCAAATGTGAACACTGGTGGAGTTAGGGGAAATAAGACCTTGACATTTGGGAGTTGCAGTTGCTGGGATTTATAGTTCACCTACAATCAAAGCATTCTTAACTCCACCAACAATGGAAGTGAACCAAACTTGGCACACAGAACTCTCCTGAACAACAGAAAATACTGAAAGGATTTGATGGTCATTGATTTTGAGTTTTGGAGTTGTAGTTCACCTCCATCCAGAGACTACTGTGGACTCAAATCATGATCGATGTGAACCAAACTTGGCACGGATAATATGCCCAAATGTGAACACTGGTGGAGTTTGGGGAAAATATACCTTGACATTTGGGAGTTCTAGTTACTGGGATTGATAGTTCACCTACCATCAAAGAGCATTCTGAACTCCAGCAACGATGGAATTGAAACAGACTTGGCAGACAGAACTCCCATGACCAAGAGAAAATACTGAGTTTGGTGGGCATTGACCTTGAGTTTGGGAGTTGTAGTTCACCTCCATCCAGAGAGCACTGTGGACCCAAACAGTGATGGATCTGGACCAAACTTGGCATGGATACTCAATATGCCTAATTGTGAACACTGGTTGAGTTAGGGGAAATAAGACCTTGACATTTGGGAGTTGCAGTTGTGGGGCTTTATAGTTCACCTGCAATCAAAGATCATTCTGAACTCCACCAATGACAGAATTGAACCAAACTTGGCACACAGAACTCCCAAGATGAACAGAAAATGCAACCCACCTGACACCCCCTGTGCCCCCACCCAGGGGTCCCGACCCCCAGATATACTTCTTTTGAGCTAAAGAGATAATAGAGAATAATTCCATTTGTGTTGCGGACCTGAGAGAAAACACTAGAAGGGTTTGGTGGGCATTGACCTTGAGTTTGGGAGTTGTAGTTCACCTCCATCCAGAGCGCACTGTGGACCCAAACAGTGATGGACCTGGACCAAACTTGGCATGGATACTCAATATGCCTAAATGTGAACACTGGTTGAGTTTGGGGGAAAATAAGACCTTGACATTTGGGAGTTGTAGTTGCTGGAATTTATAGTTTCCCTACAATCAAGGAGCACTTTGAACCCTACCAATGATAGAATTGGGCCAAACGTCCCACACAGAACCCCCATGACCAACAGAAAATACTGTGCTTTCTGATGGTCTTTGGCAAACCCCCTGACACCCCCCTGTGACCCTCCCCAGGGGTCCCAACCCCCAGATATGATTCTTTTCAGCAAAAGAAATAATAGAGAATAGAGAATTCCATTTGTGTTGCGGACCTGAGAGAAAGCTGTTATTTTGAAGAGATCTGACAAAACTCGGGGGCACAACGGGTTAAACCCTTTTGCCGGCAGGACTGAAGACCAACAGGTTGCAGGTTCGAATCTGGGGAGAGTACGAATGAGCTTCACTTCACTTCACTTCACTTCACTTCTTCACTTCCCTTTATTTCTTAATTAGTGGCTCTCCACCAAGGTGCTCCAAACGACTTACAGTCTAAAATAGCATTTACACAATATAAAAATATTCAACATAAAAACATTCAACAGTGAGTATTTGGCAAATTAGATCTGGTTACTTAAATGCACAACCAAACAGCCAAGTCTTGAGTGCCTTTACAAAAGGTCGCAACTCCGACGTTGCTCTAATGTATAGAGGCCATGAGTTCCACAGAATTGGAGCATAGGTCGAAAAAGCTCTACGATGCCTTGTACCTTCCAGGTGTCCCTCCCTCCCTAGGGTTCGGGATGTAGAGGAGATGTTCTGGGTAGATTGAGGTGACCACTGATGGGGAAAAGGAATGAGGCGGTCCCTAAGATATCAAGGTCCTTGGCCATTTTGAGCTCTCAATGTCAGGATCAGGATCTTGGAAGAGATCCGATGTTCTCTTGGTAGCCAATGCAGTTGTTGCAGAATCGGTGTCATATGGGATCTTAGAGATGATCCCTCTAGCAGCCTGGCCGCCACATTTTGGACCATCCAAATCTTCTGGGTTGTTGACTTCGGAAGGCCGGCATAGAAGGCGTTGCCATAGTCCAACCTTGTGGTGACTGTTGCGTGGATGACCGTTGCCAATGCTTCTACCGAAAGGTCGGATGCCCATTTCCTTGCCTGGCGAAGATGAGAAAAGGCCTGCTTCCTTATGGCAGTGATCTGGGCCTCCCTCGTCAGCGATGAGTCCAACACAACCCCTTTAAGGCTTTGAACAGTGGCAGATGGAACGAGAGCATCCCCATCGAAATCAGGCAGAGACTGGGTTAATTCTGGCGGCTGGCCAGGCCAGAGTATCTCAGTTTTTGCAGGATTGCCTTTGAGTCTGCTCGCTCGCAGCCAACTCATCACTGCTTCCAAACACAGCCTAAAGTTCTCAGGAATCGTGGTGGTTGTCCCAGGTTCGAGACGCAAGAGTAACTGGGTATCATCTGCATACTGGGAGCACTCTTGGCCAAAGCTCCGCACCAGTCCAGCCAGTGGTCGGACGTAGATGTCAGTTCCAGCTCCCCATGCACGGGCGTCAGAGAAACTTCCCACAAGGATGGTAAAACATCAAACATCCAGGCAACGTCCCTTGGACAATGTCTTTGCAGACGGCAAATTCTCTCACACCAGAAGCAACTTGCAGTTTCTCAAGTTGCTCCTGATAAGAAGCAAACTTGAGCCTTCCCTCCAGGTGTTTTGGACTCCAACTCCCACAATTCCTAACAGCCTGCCGGCTGTTAGGAATTGTGGGAGTTGGAGTCCAAATCACCTGGAGGAAGAGCTGAAGTTATACTGTGCGGAAGTGAGCTTTGGGCAAAAGGGGGAAAGCAGGAGGAAAAAGGGAAACCGGGGCACTCTAAATGCGGCAGAGAAAGTGGGACGGCGGAGGATTCATCATGGATGAGCTGGGAGTATTGAAGGGTGACGATGCTCCCATTGCGCTCATCCCAAAAGGCCGCTTTGGAAAAGCACCGCGGGGCTTGTTGACACTCTGGTGTCGTCGGCGCATGCCTCCCGCTCCTTCCCTGCTGTCCCAACGGGGCCGCCTCAGCAATATTAAATTATCTCTCATTTCCCGGAGCCCGTGAGGGAAAGGCAGTTCAAAAGCCGGGCTGCGAGGAGAGCTAATAAGGGATATTAATCCTCATTTTATCCGTTTTGATCAGCCTGTGTGGAATCATAATTGTGGTAATAACACTTGACATTTCCTTGGCACTTTCCAGCGCCGTCCGGATGGGTCTCCGAGGGCCGCCCGGATTTAAGGCTGCGACAGCCCTTCTGCCTCCCTTTCTGGCTGGTAATATAGAACCAGAGTCATAGTCGGGACCCCAAGGGTCATCCAGTCCAGCCCTCTTCTTTCTGCAGGGCAGGAAAAGCATAATCCAAACACCCCTGGCAGATGGCCACCCAGTCTCAATCGTAATAATAATAATAATAATAATAATAATAATAATAATAATAATGGCATCCAAGCCAGAATAGAAAAGTTGACGACAGATCCCAAGTGTAGACTCTGCAAGGAAGCGGGCGAAATGATACATCCCATCCTCAGCTGCTGCAAGAAGATCATGGACAGACTACAAGCAGAGGCACAACGCCATTGCTTAGATGATGCATTGTGCCACAAAGACCATCTGCCTGCGACAAAGAACTGGTCGGAAAAAGTTACAGAGAATGAACTCGTCAAGCTACTCTGGGACTTCTGGATTCAGACAGAGTTTTGGAGGACAAGACTCCTGACCTCATGATTGTGGGGAAAAACAAAGTGTGGGTTGTCGATGTTGCAATCCCATGAGACAGCAAGGTTGAAGAGAATCAACTGGAAAAGCTGACACGATATGAGGATTTAAAGATCAAACTGCAAAGACTCTGGCACAAGCCAGTCAAGGGGGTCCCAATGGTGATCGGCACACTGGGTGCAGTGCCTCAAGACCTTGGCCTGCACTTAAACACAATCGGCGCTGACCAAATCACCTCCTGTCAGCTGCAAAAGGCCGCCCTGCTTGGATCTGCACACCTTATTCGCTGATACATCACACAGTCCGACATGGGATCCAATACAACAGCCAGCAGAGTGATCTTGTTATGTTATAAATATGTGAGAGGAAGCCACAAGGAGGAGGGAACAAGCTTCCTTTCTTCTTCCCTGGAGACTAGGACGCAATGGAACAATGGCTTCAAACTACAAGAGAGGAGATTCCATCTGAACATGAGGAAGAACTTCCTGACTGTGAGAGCCGTTCAGCAGTGGAACTCTCTGCCCCGGAGTGTGGTGGACGCTCCTTCTTTGGAAGCTTTGAAACAGGGGCTGGATGGCCATCTGTCAGGGGTGATTTGAATGCAATATTCCTGCTTCTTGGCAGAATGGGGTTGGACTGGATGGCCCAGGAGGTCTCTTCCAACTCTTTGATTCTAGGATTCTATGATCTATGTATTATGTAATAATAATAATAATAATAATAATAATAATAATAATAATAATAGAATTGGAAAAGACCCCATGGGCCATTCCGTCCAACCTGCTGCTGCCTTCATGCAGGGAAAGCACAATGCAAGCACCCAGGACAGATGGCCACCCAGCCTCAATAGTAGTAGTAGTAGTAATAATAATAATAGTTGGAGGAGACCCCAAAGGCCATCCAGTCCAATCATCTTCTGCCAGGCAGGAAAAGCACCATCAAAGCACCCCCGACAGATGGCCATCCAGCCTTAATAATAGTAGTAGTAGTAGTATTAGTAGCAATAGGGTTGTTGTTGTAGTAGTAGTAGTAGTAGTAGTAATAATAATAGTTGGAGGAAACCCCAAAGGCCATCCAGTCCAATCATCTTCTGCCAGGCAGGAAAAGCACCATCAAAGCACCCCCGACAGATGGCCATCCAGCCTTAATAATAGTAGTAGTAGTATTAGTAGCAATAGGGTTGTTGTAGTAGTAGTAGTAGTAGTAGTAGTAATAATAGTTGGAGGAGACCCCAAAGGCCATCCAGTCCAATCATCTTCTGCCAGGCAGGAAAAGCACCATCAAAGCACCCCCGACAGATGGCCATCCAGCCTTAATAATAGTAGTAGTAGTATTAGTAGCAATAGGGTTGTTGTAGTAGTAGTAGTAGTAGTAGTAGTAATAATAATAATAGTTGGAGGAGACCCCAAAGGCCATCCAGTCCAATCATCTTCTGCCAGGCAGGAAAAGCACCATCAAAGCACCCCCGACAGATGGCCATCCAGCCTTAATAATAGTAGTAGTAGTATTAGTAGCAATAGGGTTGTTGTTGTTGTTGTTGTTGTTGTTGTTGTTGTTGTAGTAGTAGTAATAATAATAGTTGGAGGAGACCCCAAAGGCCATCCAGTCCAATCATCTTCTACCAGGCAGGAAAAGCACCATCAAAGCACCCCCGACAGATGGCCATCCAGCCTTAATAATAGTAGTAGTAGTAGTAGTAGTAGTAGTAATAGGGTTATTGTAAGTTTTTTCGGGCTATATGGCCATGTTCTAGAGGCATTATCTCCTGATGTTTCACCTGCTTGTATGGCAAGCATCCTTAGAGGTAGTGAGATGCAGGCGAAACGTCAGGAGAGGATGCCTCTAGAACATGGCCATATAGCCCGAAAAAACTTACAACAACCCAGTGATTCCGGCCATGAAAGTCTTCGACAATACATAATAATAATAGTCGGACGGGACCCTCAGAGGCCATCCAGTCCAACCCTCTTCTGCCATTATTCAAGAAAAACACCATCAAAGCACCCCTGACAGATGGCCATCCAGCCTTTGCTTAAAAGTAGGAGTTTCCATTGGACTCCAAGGCAGAGAGTTCCACTGCTGAACAGCTCCGGTCTTTTGTACCCATGGCCCCATTGAGTCCCAGTGTCCAGGGCATCGGAACACAAACCTGCACCCTCTTCCTTCCTTGGGGCAGCCTTTCCTGTGTTGAAGCATGGCTCTCGTGCCCCGTCCCAGATGTGCTCGTCCATCATGCTGGGAGTCCAGTCTGGAGAACCAGGGCTTGGGACCACACGTTTATTTATTTATTTATTTATTTGGTTTACTTCTACCCCGCCCTTCTCACCCCGAAGGGGACTCAGGGCGGCTTACAACAACAAGGCACAATTCGATGCCCGTATCACACAACAGTAATAAAACAAAATAGCATAAATTAGCAATCAAACCACAATTCTACATTGTATCTATAAACCGATAAAACCAATAAGACCAATAAAAATCCATACAAACCAATACAAACCAATTACTCCTTGTTGTCGGTCAGCGTTCACTATCTCATAGTTCAAATTCAAATTCCACAATTGTCAGCCCTGTCCTATTCGTCTGGCTGTCCTTATCTAGTTAGTAGATTGCCCGAAGACCTGGTCCCACAACCACATCTTTACCCTCCTCCTGAAGGAAAGGAGGGATGTTGACGCCCTACTTTCCCGCGGGAGTGAGTTCCACAGGTGAGGGGCCACCACTGAGAAGGCCCTGCTCCTCGTCCCCACCAACCTCACTTGGGATAGCGGTGGGGTCGAGAGCAGGGCCTCCCCAGATGATCTCAAACTCCGGGGTGGGACGTAGAGGGAGATACGTTCGGACAGATACATTGGACCGGAACCGTTCAGGGTATTGTAGATCAAAACCAGCACCTTGAATTGAGCTCGGAACTGAACCGGCAGCCAGTGGACATGACACAGCAGTGGGGTGGTGTGCTCCCTGTTTGTCGCTCCAGTGAGTAATCTGGCTGCCGCTCGCTGGACCAGTTGAAGTTTCCGAACCGTCTTCAAGGGCAACCCCACGTAGAGTGCGTTGCAGTAGTCTATTCGGGGATGTAACAAGAGCGTGGACCACTGTGGCCAGATCAGACTTCCCAAGGAACGGGTGCAGCTGGTGCACGAGTTTTAATTGTGCAAAAGCTCTCCCAGCCACCGATGAAACCTGGGTTTCCAGGCTCAGCGATGAGTCCAGGATCACTCCCAAGCTGCGAACCTGCGTCTTCAGGGGGAGTGTCACCCCATCCAACACAGGTTGTCACCCTATGCTCTGTTTGACGTTGTGTCCCAGCGGCCCTGCTGTGAGCCATGCACGAACCCCAGGGGAGGCTCTTGCACCTGAGTCCACCTTGCAGGGCTATTGTGGAGATGATGTAGAATTGCTCCAACACCTTTCCGCCTCCACGTCATTGTCCTTCCCCATGCGGACTTCTTGGGGCAGGCGATTCTTCCTGGAATGCCTGGCACCGCCTTGCAGGGGTGTCGCTTGTGCCTCTTCTCAAGCCCATTCCCTTCCGCCGTGCACTGCCTGCTTTGCACATCGGGGTGACATTGATTTCTGTCTCCTCTTTTCCAACTTCAGTTTCCATGGTGACAGGATTCGGTTTCTCCTGCCGCCGCCGCTGCTGCTGTTGCTGCCGAGCCTTTTTCTCCAGTTCAGCGCATTCTGGGAAGAGAGGGGCCATTCGGGGAGGGCATGTGCGCCTATGCGCCCGCCTGAGAGTGCGGAGTGTGCCTCTGCATGCACACCCATCCGTCTCCCTCCTTACGCTCCCGGGCTTCATTCTCTCTCAGAGGCAGACCTTGATCACAATGGCCAAGGTCTTGCCATGCCCAATATATATATATTCGGGGGTGGGGGGTGGGGTGGAAAATGGCTATTCATAACCATTTGGAAAAACCAGGAATCTCCACAAGCTTTTGGAAGTGCAATCATTTTGGAGATTAATTGCCATTCGCACTATTTGGAGTAATCATAACCCTTTGGAAATGCAAGGCCTTGTTAGAGATCGTAACCTTTTGCAAAGTATGATCTTCCTGAGAAGAGTTAAAAACTCTCTTGAGTCAACCTTCTCCTTAGCAGTTAATATCCACAAGTATGCATGCAAGACAATTAGGTTTCTCAACTGTTAGACTGATATTCTACTGAAAGCATATTGCTTCTAAAATGGAGTCTGAGTCCTCACCAATCCCAGATCCGATCACATAGTCTGCAACCCCTCTCTATTTAGGTGACACAGGGCATCTTCCTTAGAATCTTAAGTCATTCTCTAAAGCATCTCTCTGGTCTGGGAGTCTAAGAGAGTCTCTGTCTAGTCTGAAAGTCCCATGGAGTCTGAGTCCTCACCAATCCCAGATCCGATCACATGGTCTGCAACCCCTCTCTATTTAGGTGACACAGGGCATCTTCCTTAGAATCTTAAGTCATTCTCTAAAGCATCTCTCTGGTCTGGGAGTCTAAGAGAGTCTCTGTCTAGTCTGAAAGTCCCATGGAGTCTGAGTCCTCACCAATCCCAGATCCGATCACATGGTCTGCAGCCCCTCCCACAACATAATAGTTAAGGAAAACGGTCCATATTCTAAAGCATCTCTCTGGTCTGAGAGTCTAATAGAGTCTCTGTCCAGTCTGAAAGTCCAATGGAGTCTGAGTCCTGAACAATCCCAGATCTGGTAACATGGTCTGCAGCCCTTCCCACAACATAATAGTTAAGGAAAACAGTCCATAATCTAAAGCATCTCTCTGGTCTGGGAGTCTAATAGAGTCTCTGTGTAGTCTGAAAGTCCAATGGAGTCTGAGTCCTGAACAATCCCAGATCTGGTCACATGGTCTGCAGCCCCTCCCACAACATAATAGTTAAGGAAAACAGTCCATATTCTAAAACATCTCTCTGGTTTGAGAGTCTAATAGAGTCTCTGTCTAGTCTGAAAGTCCAGTGGAGTCTGAGTCCTGAACAATCCCAGATCTGGTCACATGGTCTGCAGCCCCTCCCACAACATAATAGTTAAGGAAAACGGTCCATATTGTAAAGCATCTCTATGGTCTGGGAGTCTAATAGAGTCTCTGTCCAGTCTGAAAATCCAATGGAGTCTGAGTCCTGAACAATCCCAGATCTGGTAACATGGTCTGCAGCCCCTCCCACAACATAATAGTTAAGGAAAACAGTCCATATTCTAAAGCATCTGTCTGGTCTGAGAGTCTAATAGAGTCTCTGTCCAGTCTGAAAGTCCCGTGGAGTCTGAGTCCTGAACAATCCCAGATCTGGTAACATGGTCTGCAGCCCCTCCCACAACATAATAGTTAAAGAAAACAGTCCATATTCTAAAGCATCTCTCTGGTCTGAGAGTCTAATAGAGTCTCTGTCTAGTCTGAAAATCCAATGGAGTCTGAGTCCTAAACAATCCCAGATCTGGTAACATGGTCTGCAGCCCCTCCCACAACATAATAGTTAAGGAAAGCATCTCTCTGGTTTGGGAGTCTAATAGAGTCTCTGTGTAGTCTGAAAGTCCAATGGAGTCTGAGTCCTGGACAATCCCAGATCTCGTCATATGGTCTGCAGCAAAATAGATCTGCATCCAATAGGACAAATAGATCATGGGGAATTGATGAATGATATGAAAAAGAATAGAATAAACAAAAATTGGCAAGTTAATAAGCACTTTCCAATGGACGGATCAATAAAAATGGGAGGAGTTAAAGAGTAAGTGCGGAGAAAGAAACCGGCCTGTCCTAACCAAAGGGCTTGAATTAGGAAAACAAGGCTCAGTCTCCCAACTGAGATGGAGATAATGGGCATGGAGCTGAAGCCCTGCATGGAATCCAAGTGTGCACGACGAATACAGGATAGGTGGGAGCACAGGACGCATTGGACTTTGAGGTGCACCAAATCTATGCGCTTGTCTCGCAGGTGGGGAAGCGCCAATGTTTGCATTCAGCAGGGAAGGTGGGCGAGAAGATGGATGGATGGATGGATGTTGCGTCCTCCTCCTCCTCCTGTGTTTCGAACGTGCCTCCTTTCCCTCCCGGGACTCCGCAATTAAATTAGCGAAAACAATATGTTGCTCCCATGCCATCTTCCCCGAGAAGACGGCTCAATAGTTATGCAATTGTCAGAAGCGGCGCACTTTGCTTATCGTATTAGGAGAAGAAAACAGGCCCAGTTATTAAACATTGTCGGAGGGACTGGAGATATTACCAAAAAGAGAAGCGAAGGAATTGATGGGTTTTGCAAGAGACGAGACCGATGGGGTCTTGCTTCATTTCAGAAGCTCTTGCGGGAAATTTGGATGGAACTGCGGCTGCCTCAAGCCCTGGGAAAGGAAGCAGCAACACTGGGTTTCTTTTGCTCTTTCTAGTTCAGGGCAAAGTCTGGCTGCAACATCCAGGCGCATGTCAGGTGGTGCAATACCAGCTAAAGAGTGTAATTTCTCCAGTGGTGTAGGGCACAGACACCCCGTGATAATGCGGCATGTCTCATTCAGAGCCACATCCACTGTTTTAGCGTGGTGAGATGTGTTCCACACTGGGCATGCATACTCAGCAGCAGAGTAGCATAGCGCAAGGGCAGATGTCTTCACTGTGTCTGGTTGTGATCCCCAGGTTGCGCCAGTCTTGTTGTACAATCTTGTTTCTACACCCACTTTTTGCTTGATGGTCAAGCAGTGCTTCTTGTAGGTCAGAGCACGGTCCAGAGTGACTCCCAGGTATGTGGTTGTGCTGCAATGCTCCAGTGGGATTCCTTCCCAGGTCATCCTCAGAGCTCAAGATGCTTGTGTATTCTTAAGGTGAAAAGCACACGTCTGCATTTCAGATGGATTCGGAATCAGCTAGTTTTCCTTGTAATAGGCAGTTAGAGCACCTAAAGCTTCAGAGAGCTTCTGTTCAACCATTTCCAAGCTCCCCGCTTGGGCGGTGATGACATGATCATCAGCATAGATGAAACTCTCTGTCCCTTCTGGCATTGGCTGGACATTTGTGTAAATGTTAAACATGGATGGAGTAAGCTGGCTTTCCCTGTAATAGGCAGTAAGAGCACCTCAAGCTTCAGAGAGCTTCTGTTCAACCTTTTCCAAGCTCCCTGTTTGGGTGGTGATGGCATGGTCGTCAGCATAGAGGAAACTCTTTGTCCTTTCTGGCAGTGGCTGATTATTTGTGTAAATGTTAAACATGGATGGAGTAAGCTGACTTTCCCTGTATTAGGCAGTAAGAGCACCTAAAGCTACAGAGAGCTTCTGTTAAACCATCTCAAAGCTCCCTACTTGGGTGGTGATGGCACGATCGTCAGCATAGAGGAAACTCTCTGTCCCTCCTGGCAATGGCTGGTCATTCTTGCATGTATCTCATGAAATAGCCCAGAGAGAGGACTTGAGTCTAAATCCAAATTCCATTGATGCTTCATAGACACAATTCTATAAATGAAGTTGATGTTGTACACCACATTTTATCATAATGTTGCACGTGAAACAACTTTGTGAACATCGGAGCATCAGAAAGCGAAGGCATTGCTGCCTCGTCCACCTTTTTGGATCAGGAAGCACTTTGGATTCGGGATGCTCAATCTATCTCGAGAGGCCCAAAACAAGGCAAGGCCCGTGGGTGCCCTTGCACCTGAAGCAGACGTCTCCAGCGTCCCGCTATCAATCTTCTTTTTTCCTCCTTCAGCCAGTTCCATCTGCCCTTTAAGGCCAAGACAAGCGGAATGATTCACCGCTGAAAGCCGGTGCTCCAGCCGGGATGATGATGCTTGACGAAAAGTGTTGTCGAAGTTTGGATTTATGGCAGGGCGAATAAATTTCTGTCAGCACCGGGTTATTATCTCCTTTAATCTCAAGGCGTCTCCTCTCCTCGCCGTCGTTGTCTGGGGTCTCAAAAGCCTGCCTCTGATTTGGATCTACGGCTCTCCGCCGGGGAATAAATCTCCCGTGTTCCCTGCGGAACGAATGCACAAGATGCTTAAGCATGACACGGATGAGAAGAAGGCTTCTTCCAGTGCTGCAATCGTGTCAAGGCTTCCAGCTTTTCAGTGGACGGAGACAGCAAGAGGGACTCTAGGTGGAAACGGTGATGGGACTAATGTGGCCTTTACCTGGTTCGTTGGTTGGCTACCTCCTGGCCACAATGGCCTCCCTTGGCACAGAATGCCCAGAGGAATGGACCCACAAATCCAACTCTATCTATAGTTGAAGGCTTTCATGGGTGGAATCACTGAGTTGTAAGTATTTCAGACTGCATGGCTGTGTTCCAGCAGCATCCTCTCCTGATGTTTTGCCTGCATCTGTAGCTAATGGCATTCTCAGAGGTCTGCTGCAGGTGAGGCAAGTATTTTGAGGGACTCCCAAATGCAGCAGCATTGCCCAGACACAAGCAAAGAGCATGAAAGCCACTGCAGACTGATCCAACCAGAGAAGTCAGGACCCGATGAACCCACTGGGACACGGAATATTATTTGGGAACGCAGAAATGCTGGACCACTTTCACAACCATCATGCCATTGAAATCCACAAGAAGCACGTGGACAATTTCAACAGAAAGGAAGAAAAGGAACACAGTCTGGCTCCCAGTATTAAAAAACACCAGAATTGGAGCAGTAAATAAACACTATTTGGAAACAGGGGGACTCCAGACAGCAAACAACCAAGTGCCAGTGAACACCTCCCAAGCAGATGGTGCCTCCAGGCAACAAAAGCCAGGTACCTCTATGGAAATAGCCTTACTGATTGACTTTGCAGCTGCAAGACTACTCAGTGCTAATCAAGCTTGCTAATTGCAACATTCCCATGTGCTTTTAAACAGGGGGATTCCAGACAGCAAACCATCAAGTGCCAGTGAACAATCTCCCAAGCAGAGGATGCCTCCTGGCAACAGAGGCCAGGTTAACTCTATGCAGAGAGCCTCACTGATTGACTTTGCAAACTTCATGGCTACTCAATGCTAATTGCTAATTACCACATTCACACTTGCTTCAAACAGACAAGGGCTCTTTCTCCACCTTGGACATTATTACACACACACATGTGTATATGCATGCACATAGCTTATATAAATAAAACTATAACATAGCCCCAAAACCACTGGACGAATTGACACCAAATTTGGACACAATCCACGCCTCAGAGGCCAACGAGTGACCCTCACTCAGAAAAACACTGAAAAATACAGCAGAAGAGATTTAAAAAGGCCAAAAAAACCTTAAAAAACATTACAATGCATGCGCGTGCACACGCACACACACATATATGCAGGCATACATATATACACATATACATAAATATACACACACACATATATATACACACAAAACACAGACTGGGCCACAGCAATGTGTGGCAGGGGACGGCTAGTGTGTGTGTGTGTGTGTGCGTGTATCCATACACACTCCACTTACTTGATTTACATCAGATCCTATGAAGATGCCATTATCCACAGATGTAGGCGAAATGTCAGAAGAGAATGCTACTGGAACATGGCCACACAGCCCGGAAAACTCACAGCAACCCACCGACTCCTATCCCTTGCCTCCAGAGCACATATGTTGATGTCACTGGGCTGCAGGTAGAGTAGAGATGATACCTGTCTGAAATGTATTGAAGTCGTTTCCATCTCAATGGCGACCCTAAGACCATGGAGTTTCCATCTTCAGAGAGGGGTCCGCCTTCCTCGGGGTCTCCCATTGAGTCTCCATGGCCAAGCAAGGATTCGAATCCTCCGCTTCAGCTCCCTTTCCCTCCCCCGCACTGGCCAAAACCACTCTCCCAGTCTGCATGGCAGCTGGGGGATACTGGGGGTTATGAGGTCAAACTGGAGAGAAGAAGAGTATGGCCCCCTTGGAGGGAATATGGGAGGCAGGTGAATAGTAATGAGAAGGACTATTAATAGTAATCATAGTAATCTGACGGAGTGCGATTTCTGTGGCCTGCCCCCTCTTCCCCCGCCTCTCCTCCCTCACTTTCCCCCAAAAGGTGTAGGTGTTGAGGAACGAAGCCGAGCCAGACTTCCTCAACAGTGACTAATATCCGCCTGGGTGCGTAGGAGAGCGGCTGTGCCCGCGCCAGTCAGCCTTTGAAGGGTGTCAACAGGGAAGGAAGCTCCAGGAAAGTCGTGTTTGGGTTGGAATCCTCGGAGAACAGGTGCAAGGGAGGGAGGGATCCCCTCCAAAGTGTGATGCTTCTTAAGGAGGTTTCCACAGCCACATTCATTCAGAACAGGACTAGGCCAACTTGGGCCCTCCCTCCAGGTATTTTGGACTCCAACTCCAACAATGTGGGTTTGCAGATGATCCCTTGACTGACCGAAGTGTCTAGTTCCAAGAGGTCAAAGGCATGGGCCAACTTGAGCCCTCTCTCCAGCTGTTTTGGACTCCAACTCCCACAACGTGGGTTTGCAGATGATCCCTTGACCGACCGAAGTGTCCAGTTCCAAGAGGTCAAAGGCATGGGCCAACTTGGGCCCTCTCTCCAGGTGTTTTGGACTTCAACTCCCACAAAGTGGGTATGCAGATGATCCCCTGATTTACTGAAGTGTCCAGTTCCAAGAGGTCAAAGGCATGGGCCAACTTGGGCCCTCCCTCCAGGTGTTTTGGACTCCAACTCCCACAACGTGGGTATGCAGATGATCCCTTGATTGACTGAAGTGTCCAGTTCCAAGACGACCAAGGCATGGGCCAACTTGGTCCCTCCCTCTAGGTATTTTGGACTCCACCTCCCACAATCTGGGCATGCAGATGATTCCTTGACTGATCGAAGTGTCCAGTTCCAAGAGGACAAAGGCATGGGCCAACTTGGGCCTTCCCTCCAGGTGTTTTGGACCTGAACTCCCATAACATGGGTATGCAGATGATCCCTTGATTGACTGAAGCGTCCAGTTCCAAGACGACCAAGGCATGGGCCAACTTGGTCCCTCCCTCTAGGTATTTTGGACTCCACCACCCACAACCTGGGTATGCAGATCATCCCTTGACTGACTGAAGTGTCCCGTTCTTAGAGGACATAGGCATGGTCCAACTTCATCCATCCCTCCATGTGTTTTGGAGTCCCAACTCCCATAATGTGGGTATGCAGATGACCCCCTGATTCACCAAAGTGTCCAGTTCCAAGCATTGAAGTCCATGCTTTTTCTAGTCTCACCCAGACAGATCGCAAGGGAAATTACTCTTTGTGTTGCTGACGGAACTGAAGTTGTCTTGCCTGGGTTTCAGGCCTCATTGTCTCCTGGTTCTGAGGGGTCCAAACTATGTGTTGATATACCTCTGGCTCATCCTCACAAGGACCAAAGCAAACTGGAGTCCAGTGTAGATCAGGATGTATCCAAACCCTGCCAAACTGTAAGTCAGTGTTTCTCAACCTGGGGGTCGGGACCCCGGGGGGTTGCCAGGGAGTGTCAGAGGGGTTGCCAAAGACCTTCAGAAAATACAGAATTTTCTGTTGGTTGTGGAGGTTCTGTGTGGAAAGTTTGGCCCAATTCTATCGTTGGTGGGTTTCAGAATGCTCTTGGATTGTAGGTGAACTATAAATCCTTGAGAAGCCAGACTTTGCCACTGTCTTTGTCGCCACTCTGGTTACATCTTGAATAGACTACTACAAGTTTGTAGTTTGGGCACCTGATGCTCCATCGAGGGTTGCCTTGGAGCTTCAGGAAAGTCGTGTTTGGGTTGGTATCCTCAGAGAAGAGGTGCGAGGGAAGGATCCCTCCAAAGTGCGAGGCTTCACGAGGAGGTTCCCACAGCCACATTCATCCAGAACAGGCTTGAGCCAACTTGGGCCCTCCCTCCAGGTGTTTGGACTCCAACTCCCACAACGTGGGTATGCAGATGATCCCTTGACTGACCAAAGTGTCCAGTTCCAAGAGGACTAAGGCATGGGCCAACTTGGGCCCTCCCTCCAGGGGTTTTGGACTCCAACTCCCACAACATGGATATGCAGATGATCCCTTGATTGACTGACGTGTCCAGTTCCAAGAGGACAAAGGCATGGGCCAACTTGGGCCCTCCCGCCAGGTGTTTTGGACTCCAACTCCCACCATTCCTTTTCCCTTTCCTTTTCTGCTTAAGTGGCTGAGGCGGAAAAGGAAGGGGCCTGAGGCTGTGAAGGATTCTGGGAGTTGAAATCCAAAACACCTGTTTGTTTGTCCATGCCTGCTTCCAGGGATTCATGGCCAGAATCCCTGGCTTGCTGTGCATTTTCTGGGCTGTTGGGTTGCAACCTGGTGGCCATCAGTAAAGCCTTGGGGGGGGGGGGTCCATGTGTATCTATCTATCTATATAACTCTATATCTCTTATCTATACATGTGTTTATATATTGTGGCAAAACGTTTGACAATCTCAAATGGCATCCTCCCCGCTTTCCCTTCTTTCCTCATACTTTGCACAAGGCATTGTGTATAATTTCCGAAGGTGCTCCGTAGCCATGGTGATACGGAAGGTATAATTACCTCTGTCAGGAAAGGCAGGTAGATAAGATGGAGAGCCAAGTGCAGCTGTGTCCGTCCGTCCATCCTTCCGCCCTTTTTCCCTGCCTTCCTTCCGAATGTGGATATGGGGCCCGTGGGTGGACAAGGCCACTGGAGTTTGCTCCATTTTCCTTCCTTCCTTCCTTCCTTCCTTCCTTCCTTCCTTCCTTCCTTCCTTCCTTCCTTCCTGAAATCTCTCCCAGCTCCGAGCCATGAGCCCCAGCGGACACATCCAGGGGCAGCCGTGGTTTGGTCCCACCCAAAATAGTTCAACTTTGGAATTGGGACAGCCTTTGGCAGGTGTCACCCTTCGAGCATCGAGCTCAGGCCTGGGCCAACTTGGGCCTTTTCTCCAGGCGTTTTGGACTTTAACCCCCACAATTCAATGATGGGAGTTGAAGTCCATGCTTGATCTCGTATCACCCATGCCCTGATTGACCAAAGTGTCCAGTTCCAAGTGTTGAAGTCCATGCTTGATCTAATCTCACCCAGATAGATCACAAGGGAAGTTACTCTTTGTGTTCCTGAGGGAACTGAAGTTGTATTGACTGTGTTTCAGGCCTCGTCCCCCGGTTCCAAGGGGGCCAAACCATGCGTTGATATTCCTCCGGAGCATCCTCACAAGGACAAAAGAAAAACGGAGTCCACTCTAGATCAGGATTTATCCAAAGCCTGACAAACTGTAAGTCAGTGTGTCTCAACCTGGGGATTCGGATGTGGGTATGCAGATGATCCCCTGATTGACCAAAGTGTCCAGTTGCAAGAGGAAAAAAGCATGGGCCGACTTGGGCCCTCCCTCCAGGTGTTTTGGACTCCAACATCTACAACATTGGTATGCAGATGACCCCTTGACTGACCAAAGTGTCCAGTTCCTTCAGGACAAAGGCATAGGCCAACTTGGGCCCTCCCTCCAGGTGTTTTGGACTCCAGCTCCCATAACATGGCTATGCAGATGACCCCTTGACTGACCAAAGTGTCCACTTCCAAGAGGACCAAGGCATGGGCCAACTTGGGCCCTCCCTCCTGGTGTTTTGGACTCCAACTCCCACAACATGGCTATGCAGATGATGTCCTGATTGACCGAAGTGTCTAGTTCCTTGAGGACCAAGGCATGGGCCAACTTGAGCCCTCCCTCCAGGTGTTTTGGACTCCAGCTCCCATAACATGGCTATGCAGATGACCCCTTGACTGACCAAAGTGTCCACTTCCAAGAGGACCAAGGCATGGGCCAACTTGGGCCCTCCCTCCAGGTGTTTTGGACTCCAACTCCCACAACATGGGTATGCAGATGACCCCTTGACTGACCGAAAAGTCCAGTTCCTTCAGGACAAAGGCATGGGCCAACTTGGGCCCTCCCTCTGGGTATTTTGTACTCCAACTCCCACAACGTGGCTATGCAGATGATGCCCTGATTGACTGAAGTGTCCAGTTCCAAGCGTTGAAGTCCATGCTTGATCTAGTATCACCCAGACAGATCTCAAGGGAAGTTACTCTTTGTGTTGCTGATGGAACTGAAGTTGTCTTGCCTGGGTATCAGGCCTCGTTGTCTCCCAGTTCCAAGGGGGCCAAACCATGCGTTGATATTCCTCTGGCTCATCCTCACAAGGACGAAAGCAAACAGAAGCCCAGTGTAGTTCAGTATTTATCCAAACCCTGCCAAACTGTCAGTGTTTCTCAACCTGGCGGTCAGGACCCCTGGGGGGTTGCGAGGGAGGGTCAGAGGGGTTGCCAAAAAAACCATCTGAAAATACAGAATGTTCTGTTGGTTGTGGGGGTTCTGTGTGGAAAGTTTGGGCCAATTCTATTGTTGGTGTGATTCAGAATGCTCTTGGATTGTAGGTGAACTATAAATCCTTGAGAAGCCAGACTGTGCCACAGTCGTACCCACTCTAGTTACATCTCGAATAGACTACTGCAACGTGCTCTACTTGGGGCTGCCTTTGAAGACTGTTCGGAATCTCCAAATGGCCCAACGGGCAGCAGTTGGTTGATCACCAGAGCAGCATACAGGGCGCACACTCCCCCACTGCTACGTCAGCAACACTGGCTGCTAATCTGCTTCCGAGAACAATTCAAAGTGCTGGCTTTGGCCCATAAGGCCCTAAACAGTGCTGGCCTAGCTTCCTTGTCCATACACATCTCCCTGTACGAACCCTCTCGGAGGTTAAGATTGGCTGAGGAGGTCCCACTCTTGCAAGCACCCTTGCAAGCACGACTGTCAGGAATGACTTGAGAAACTGCAAGTTGCTTCTGGAGTGAGAGAATTGGCCACGACGTTGCCCAGGGGATGCCCGAATGTTTTGATGTTTTCTCATCCTTGTGGGAGGCTTTTCTCATGTCCCTTCATGAGGAGCTGGAGCTGATAGAGGGAGCTCATGGGCACTCTCCCCAGATTCGATCCTGCAACCTGTCTATCTTTGGTCCTGCCGGCACAGGGGTTTAACCCACTGCGCACA
Source organism: Anolis sagrei (assembly GCF_037176765.1). Lineage (NCBI taxonomy): Eukaryota > Metazoa > Chordata > Lepidosauria > Squamata > Anolidae > Anolis > Anolis sagrei. Next base: position 2,086,396 of record NC_090031.1, on the reverse strand, counting down.
ACTGGTGGGAATGAGGGACAGGGCCTTCTCAGTGGTGGCTCCTCAGCTCCCCCGTGAAATCAGATCCGCTCCCTCCCTCCTGTTCTTGAAATAGAAAGTCACAACTTGGCTATGGGACCAAGCATTTGGAGAGTAATGCAGTGGAATAGGCAGCTAGGAAGGGATTGTCATGCAATGGGAACGGCTCCTGGATGATGATTTCAAGTCTCCGTGTTAGACTTTTAATAGTTTATTTCATGTATTGATATGTTATGATTTTTTATTGATTTTAAGGTATAATGCATATTGTATTTGTATGTTTTATGTTTATTGTGGGAGGGAATTCTTTCCAATTTGGAGGCCACTCTGAGTCTGTCAAAATACAGTAAATAGGTAAATAAAGACACCTGAGTCTTCCTTTCCCGAATGAAGGAGTGGTGCGTCCCTTGAGGCGGTTCCTTTGCAGTTTGGGCACCTGATGCTCCATCGAGGATTGCCCAGGTGTGCCAAGTTTGGGGGCCCAAGTGCTACAGGTGTCACGAGGAGGGAGGGTCTTTCGAGGGACACAATGTGGGGCTTTGGTGGCCTTGGGGGGGGGGGGTGGCAAGAGGTCAGCCTTTGTAGCAGTGTGCCGGGGATGTGCCGCATCCGCCTCATTGATGCTGCTGCTGCTTGGGTGCTGGGTGGGTTTCTAAGGGGGGGGGGATGCAAGCGGGTGGTTGCCAAGGAAACAGAGGCTTCGGGAGTCTCGCGCCGCCACCACCACCGATGTTGCCATCATCGCTCTCCGGCCCTCTCTCTCTCTCTCGCTCTCTCTTTCTGTCTCTCGGAGCAGAGCTGGGCGGATTCTGAACATCGGACTGAGAGGCAGCCGGCAGCCCAGTGTGAGGGGTGCCACCGTGCCGGTCCCATTAACCGCGCTTTTCCTCCCTCCCTTTCGCCCCCAGGGCTTCCTCAGCCGCCGCTTCAAGGGCTCCATCAAACGGACAAAGAGCCAGCCCAAGCTCGACAGGAACGGCAGCTTCCGGCACATTCTCCCTGGCTTCAGGACCACCCTGGACAATGAGAGGTAAGGCGATGGGGCATCATTAGGGCATTTGTGGGGCAGAGGGAGGGCATCCACCCACCCGTTCATCCATCCATCCTTGGGGGTTTGGCTCTGCCCAATGGCACCTGGTGACGATGGTGAAGCCTTGAGGCGGTGCTGGGCTCCGAACAATGCAAGCGAGATATATACTGTTGTGGTGCGGAGGTGTGCATTTATTTGGTAACAGGGTGGCTCTGGCTATGCAATGGGGAGGCCAGCCACGAAGAGTCAGGTCTTTTTTGGAAGCAACCAGCCTTGGACCTGGTCCCTGGTCTCTCTGTGTGTGTTTGTGTGGTTGTCCCCACTCATTGGAGCCAAGCAGAGGTGCATGATGCGCTCTCCCTGGCCCCACAGTGTGCATTTGGTAGGAGAGTGGCTCTGGCAATGCAATGGGGAGGCTGGCCACAAAGAGTCAGGTCTTTTTTGGAAGCACCCAGCCTTGGACCTGGTCCCTGGTCTCTCTGTGTGTGTTTGTGTGGTTGTCCCCACTCATTGGAGCCAAGCAGAGGTGCATGATGCGCTCTCCCTGGCCCCACAGTGTGCATTTGGTAGGAGGGTGGCTCTGGCAATGCAATGGGGAGGCCGGCCACGAAGAGTCAGGTCTTTTTTGGAAGCACCCAGCCTTGGACCTGGTCCCTGGTCTCTTTGTGTGTGTTTGTGTGGTTGTCCCCACTCATTGGAGCCAAGCAGAGGTGCATGATGCGCTCCCCCTGGCCCCACGGTGTGCATTTGGTAGGAGGGTGGCTCTGGCAATGCAATGGGGAGGCCGGCCACGAAGAGTCAGGTCTTTTTTGGAAGCACCCAGCCTTGGACCCGGTCCCTGGTCTCTCTGTGTATGTTTGTGTGTTTGTCCCCACTCATTGGAACCAAGCAGAGGTGCATGATGCGCTCCCCCTAGCCCCACGGAGGCTGTGTGGCACCTCCAAAGGAAGAAAGGTGTGTCTTGCGCTGCCCTCCTGGCCTGCCCCACCCACCTTCCCGCGTCCCAAGTTTGCTCCCCGTGACCCACATTTCAAGGCTTTTCCTGGGGGAGAAAGACTTGCTTGGCAACGCCGGCTTGCTTGTGATGAGGATGTTTGCGGTGCATCCTGCCCACCGAGTCCAGCCTCGGAAGCCATCGTCAGGGTGTTCTTTGCGGCGCTATTGTGTTGTCGCGTCCAGTTGGAACACAGCGCCTTTGCTTCTGGCCGAGGGGTGGCATGGGTGGCTAGAGAGAGTGGCTGACCGGCCAACTGACCGCCTCGAGAGCCACGCTAGCTTTGAACCCAAAGGTTTGGTGGCAAAGGCACAGTGTGTTTGGGGTAGGAGAAGAAATCGAATGCAACAGCTTGGGGAGAGCGTGGGGAGCCATCAATACATAACAATAAATACTTGATTTGTATTCCGCCCTATCTGCTGTGTTGCAAAGGCATTGTGGGGAGGGGAGACGTGATGGGGAGAGGAGCGAGGCTGCGGGCATTGTCTCTCTCTCTCTCTTTGCATGTGTGTCTTTTGGGGCTGTGACATACACACACACGCACACACTGTGCATCTGGAGTGAGGCGGGAGAGCGAGAGGCCCTTCCCTCCTCGCCAGGAGCAACCCAACGCCCCCTCTGAGATCATGCCTTATTTTGAGGGCAATGCCTTTGGCTCAAACACAATGACTAGATCCATCCCTGGGTGCTTTTGGGCCCGGTCCCCAGGAGATGGGTTCATGACATCCAGCTTAGGGTTGCTCTTGGGGGTCACCTGTGCATTCACCTGTTCCGAATGAGCAGCTGGGCTTGCCTCCTGCTTTGGATGAAGCCAGGGGTCTTCCTTCTCTTTCCCTTCACTTGGATTTTAAGGGCTTGACCACACCCCACCCTCCTTCCTTTCCTATCGATCCCTGCCATTCAAGACACAGAGAAACGGCTACAAATAAACACCAAGGGTTGGTCCAGGAACGGCTCCGCGCTCCGTTCGGCACACCTCTGGGCTGGAGCGCACCTTTCGGAAGCGTGGCAAGCGAGCGTGGACTCCATCTTGTTGTGGGCAATTATTGTGCAATCTCCCTTGGCATCTGCGTGTGGTTCGTCCCAAAGGACGGTGCGCCGACGGCATTTGTGTGTTTCTGCGGGTTTCGAAAGAGCCGGCGGAGAGCTTTGCAGCCCGGGAAACAAAGAGGGTCTCGGGGATGGTTGGTTTCGGTCTCTCCAAGCCCCTCTTCCCTAATTTTATGTATCTGGAACAAATGCACTCCCAGGTTCCGAGCCCCAAGAGGGTGGCGTTGGCTCGGTTCTCCATACCTTGTTCCGCGTCTACTAGAAACGAGTTAAAGGAGCATCTCACCCCCAATCCCCTCCCATATTGCAAATGCTATCCAGCCCCACACCATCTTGACACATCTCCAGGTATCTCCCACCTGTAGTCTTCCAAAGTGACCTTTGCAATTTCTAAAAAGATGTACGAGATTCTCTTACTTTTAGGTTATCTATCGGGAACTATTTATATAAGTTTAAGGCACTGAGGGAGAAAGGAAGCCCATGCCTAACGTCTGGGTGTCCCCGGTTAGAGCCCTCAAGGCAGTTCCCAAGCCTTGGAGCATTGAAGGGACCCCCCTGCTATAGAGGCTGGGTGGGCATCTTCTTGGACTGTTTTAGTTGTGGATTCTTTGGCAGGAAAGGATTGGACTAGATGCCCCCCCTCCACCTAGTCCAATTCTTTCCTGCCAAAGAATCCACACCTAAAACAGTCCAAGAAGATGCCCACCCAGCCTCAATAGCAAGCATAGGCAAACGTTGTCCCTCCAGGTGTTTGGGACTCCAACTCCCACAACGTGGGTATGCAGATGATCCCCTGATTGACTGAAGTGTCCAGTTCCAAGAGGACAAAGGCATGGGCCAACTTGGGCCCTCCCTCCGGCTGTTTTGGACTCCAACTCCCATAACGTGGGTATGCAGATGACCCCTTGATTGACTAAAGGGTCTAGTTGCAAGAGGACAAAGGCCTGGGCCAACTTGGGCCTTTCCTTCAGATGTTTTGGACTCCAACTCCCACAATGTGGGTATGCAGATGACTCCTTGATTGACTGAATTGTCCAGTTCCAAGAGGACAAAGACATGGGCCAACTTGGGCCCTCCCTCCAGGTGTTTTGGACTCTAATTCCCACAACGTGGGTACAGATGATTCCTTGATTGACTGGAGTGTCCCATTCCAAGAGGACAAAGGCATGGGCCAACTTGGGCCCTCCCTCTGGGTGTTTTGGACTCCCAACTCCCACAACGTGGGTATGCAGATGACCCCTTGATTGACTGAAGTGTCCAGTTCCAAGAGGTCAAGGGCGAGGGCCAACTTGGGCCTTCCCTTCAGGTGTTTTGGACTCCAACTCCCACAACATTGGTTTGCAGATGACTCCTTGATTGACTGAAGTGTCCAGTTCCAAGTGGACAAAGGCATGGGCCAACTTGGGCCTTCCCTCCAGGTGTTGTGGACTCCCAGCTCCCATCATTCCTGACAGTCTCAGGCCCTTTCCTTTTCCCCCTCAGCCACTTAAACGTAAGTAGACCCATGCTGCTCTAGAAGGAAAGGAATGAGCCAAAACATCCCCTGAGTCTTCCTTGCCTAATGAAACCTAATGAAATGGAAGACCATCTCTGGATATGGGTTGGTTCCTCCTGCTGTTGGCAGGAAGACCTTTCTCCAGATCTCCCATCTTGGTGCAAAGGCACACATCTCTGTCCATGCCTGTTGGGAGGCCGGTGGCTGCAGATCTTCTCTGGGGCGTTCAGGACCCTGGACAATGCCTTTGAAGCTTTCCTTGCAAACCACAACCAAAACAGCATCGGCCACCTTCCAATGTTGGACTCACAAGTGGGGACTCTGGGGGCTTTTAAACAGAGCCTGGATGGCCATCTGTCAGGGGTGTTTTGATTGTGCTTGTCCTGCATAATGGCAGAAGGGGGTTGGACTGGATGGCCCATGTGGTCCCTGTTCTATGATTCAAGAAAAGGTTTTCTCTCCGAGGTGTCGAAGAGGGCCTAAGGTTTTAAGGTTTCACAAGGCAACATTTCCGGTCTCTCATTTGCAAAAAATCATGCAAATGTCTCCAAGAGTGAGTTGAAGACGCTGTGAAAAGGAAGTGCAATCATTCAGTGCAATCAGGCCTCCTTATCCTCAGGTTCTGCATTCATGTATTCAACCATCTATCTATCTATCTATCTATCTATCTATCTGTCTGTCTATCTCGATTGTATATACTCGAGTTTAAGCCAACCCAAATATAAGCCAAGGCAGTTAATTATTGACTTGAGTATAAGCTGAGGGCGGAAAGTAGCAGCCAATAATGAAAGGACCAAGGCAGTGACATCTCTGACCCATCCTCTGTCCGGATATCAGCCAGCATGCCAATGCCTTAAATCAAGAAACTGCTTCCTAAGATCTACAGAGATACTCACGGGAACACCTCAGCAAGCAAGAGTCCAAAAGTGGCAGGCTAAAACCGGAAACGCAATCAGTGGCTGAAACTGAATGAGAGAATCCCTTCTGGGCACACAGAAGACTGGGCAACTTGGAAGGCGCTGAACAGACTGGCACCACAAGATGCAGAGCCAAAAGACGTGGGACCTCAAAGCGGAAACCACAACATGTGAGTGCGGAGAAGAGCAAACCAAAGACCACTAACTACAATGCAACCTGAGCCCTGCCACATGCACAATGGAGGACCTTCTTAAAGAGACACCAGAGGCACTCCAAGTGGCCAGCTTCTGCTCAAAGGATATTTAGGAAATCTTTGTGGTTTTTTAAATATTTACAAACTGTATTCTCAGTTTGCTGCAATGTGAATACCTACATTGTGGGTGTTGGAGTCCAAAACACCTGGAGGGAGGGCCCAAGTTGGTCCAGGCCTTTGTCTTCTTGGAACTGGACACTTCGGTTCATCAAGGGGTCATCTGCATACCCACGCAGATGGCCCTTGGGGAGTTGGAGTCCAACCACCTGGAGGGCCTAAGCTGGCCCATGCCTATGTCCTCTTGGAACTGGACACTTCGGTCCATCAAGGGATCATCTGCATACCCACCTGGTGAGAGATGGAGTCCAAAACACCCGGAGGGAGGGCCCAAGTTGGCCCATGCCTTTGTCCTCTTGAAACTGGACCCTTCAGTCCATCAAGGGAGCATCTGCATACCCACGTTGTGGGAGTTGGAGTCCAAAAGACCTGGAGGGAGGGCCCAAGCTGGCCCACACCTCTGTCCTCTTGGAACGGGACACTTCAGTCAATCAAGGGGTCATCTGCATACCCATGTTGTGGGAGTTGGAGTCCAAAACACCTGGAGGGAGGGCCCAAGTTGGCCCATGCCTTTGTCCTCTTGGGATTGGACACTTCAGTCAATCAAGGGGTCATCTGCATACCCATGTTGTGGGAGTTGGAGTCCAAAACACCTGGAGGGAGGGCCCAAGTTGGCCCATGCCTTTGTCCTCTTGGGATTGGACACTTCAGTCAATCAAGGGGTCATCTGCATACCCATGTTGTGGGAGTTGGAGTCCAAAACACCTGGAGGGAGGGCCCAAGTTGGCCCATGCCTTTGTCCTCTTGGAAGTGGACACTTCAGTCAGTCAAGGGGTCATCTGCATACCCATGTTGTGGGAATTGGAGTCCAAAACACCCGGAGGGAGGGCCCAAGTTGGCCCATGCCTTTGTCCTCTTGGGATTGGACACTTCAGTCAATCAAGGGATCATCTGCATACCCAAGTTGCGGAAGTTGGGGGTCCAAAACACCTGGAGGGAGGGCACAAGTTGGCCCATGCCTTTGTCCTCTTGGGAGTGGACACTTCAGTCAATCAAGGGATCATCTGCATACCCAAGTTGCGGAAGTTGGGGGTCCAAAACACCTGGAGGGAGGGCCCAAGTTGGCCCATGCTTTGGTCCTCTTGGAAGTAGGCACTTCGGTCCATCAAGGAATCATCTGCATACCTTCATTATGGGAGTTGGAGTCCAAAAGACCTGGAGGGAGGGCCCAAGTTGGCCCATGCCTTGGTCCTCTTGGAAGTGAACACTTCCGTCATTCAAGGGGTCATCTGCATACCCATGTTGTGAGAGATGGAGTCCAAAACACCTCGAGGGAGGGCCCAAGTTGGCCCATGCCTGTTATAACCTTTCAGGGGTGGAAAGAGTGGGCATTGCTGTCCTCATTGTCACGATCCTTCTTCTTCTGACCTTCCTGGGAGGCTGCCCTTCTGGAGAGGGTAGGACTAGGTGACCCCTTGGTGTCCCTCACAACTCTGTCCTGGAAGCGAGGCCTGGGAGAGGCAATCTGCTTGGCTCCCATTAATTAATTCGCGGACGCATCTTCTCCAGACCCGCTTAACGCCGACAGGCATCGGCGGTGAGCTCAGAGGACGTTTGTCACTTGCCTGGAATGATCTCTGCGGGAAGGGGAGGGGGCCGGGCGGGGACCCAACCATTTGGGATGCAGGAGGAGATCCGTAGTAATTAAGCACCGCTTCCTTCCAAATTAGATCTCGGCAGAGTAGTCTCCGAGAATGGGATCGATACAGTAAATTAAACCATTCGGGCTTGGGGGGGGGGGGGGAGGAGGAAAAGAAAACGAAGAGAAATTAGTCCTGGGGAAATGGAAATGCATAGTGGAGAAGGCTCCCAGAAACCCCCACCGAGTATTATGACAATTCTGTGGAGGATATTAAGCAGAGGCTGGGTGGCCATCTGTCAGGGGTGGTTGGATTGTGTTTTCCTTTATGGCAGAAGGGCTGGACTGGATGTCCCTTGGGGTCCCTTCTATGTCTTTGATTCTATAATCAGGGGACTTTGAAGCAGAGGCTGGATGGTCATCTGCTGGGGGTAATTGGATTGTGTCTTCCTTTATGGCAGAAGGGCTGGACTAGATGTCCCTTGGGGTCTCTTCTATGTCTTTGATTCTATGATCATTCTCAGGGGGCTCTGAAGCAGAGGCTGGATGGCCATCTGCCGGGGGTGATTGGATTGTGTTTTCCTTTATGGCAGAAAGGCTGGACTGGATGTCCCTTGGGGTCTCTTCTATGTCTTTGATTCTATGATCATTCTCAGGGGGTTCTGAAGCAGAGGCGGGATGGCCATCTCTTGGGGTGATTGGATTGTGTCTTCCTGCATAGCAGAGTGACTCCTAGGTATATGGGTGTGCTGCAATGCTCCACTGGGATTCCTTCCCAGGTAATCCTCAGAGCTTGAGACACTCGTCTGTTTTTAAGATGGACACACATCTGCATTTTAGATGGATGATTTTTTTTGTTGTTGTTGTGTCAGGAGCGACTGGAGAAACTGCAAGTCGCTTCAAGTTGCTTCTGGTGTGAGAGAATTGGCGTCTGCAAGGACATTGCCCAGGGGACGCCCAGAAGATTTGATGTTTTTATCATCCTTGTGGGAGGCTTCTTGCATATCTCTGCACGAGGAGCTAGAGCTGATAGATGGAGCTCATCCACCTCTCCCTGGATTTGACCTGCGACCTATCGGTCTTCAGTCCTGCTGGCAAAGGGGTTTAACCCACTGGACCGCTAGGGGCTCCCTAGATGGATGATGAATCATCTGGTTTTCCCTGTAATAGGCAGTAAGAGCACCTAAAGCTTCAGAGAGCCTCTGTTCAGCCATTTCAAAGCTCCCTGCTTGGGTGGTGATGGCACGATCATCAGCATAGAGGAAACTCTCTGTCCCTCCTGAAAGTGGCTGGACATTTGTGTAAACGTTGAACATGGATGGAGCAAGCGTCGGAGAGCTTCTGTTCAACCATTTCAAAACTCCCTGCTTGGGCGGTGATGGCACGATCATCAGCATAGAGGAAACTCTCTGTCCCTCCTGGCGGTGGCTGGTCATTTGTGTGTTAAATAGGGATGGAGTAAGCTGGCTTTCCCTGTAATAGGCAGTCAGAGCAGCTAAAGTTTCAGAGAGCTTCTGTTCAACCATTTCAGAGCTCCCTGCTTGGGCGGTGATGGCATGATCATCAGCGTAGAGGAAACTCTCTGTCCCTCCCAGCAGTGGCTGGTCATTTGTGTAAATGTTTAAACATGGATGGAGTAAGCTGTCTTTCCCTGTCATAGGCAGTAAGAGCACCTAAAGCTTCAGAGAGCTTCTGTTCAACCATCTCAAAGCTCCCTGCTTGGACGGTGATGGCACGATCGTCAGCATAGATGAAACTCTCTCCACTTTCTGGCAGTGGCTGGTCATTTGTGTAAGTGTTAAATAGCGATTGAGGAAGCTGGCTTTCCCTGTAATTGGCAGTCAGAGCAGCTAAAGCTTCGGAGAGCTTCTGTTCAACCATTTCAAAGCTCCCTGCTTGGGCGGTGATGGCACGATCGTCAGCATAAAGGAAACTCTCTGTCTCTCCTGGCAGTGGCTGATCATTTGTGTATGTGTTAAATAGGGATGGAGTAAGCTGGCTTTCCATGTAATAGGCAGTCAGAGCAGCTAAAGTTTCAGAGAGCTTCAGTTCAACCATTTCAAAGCTCCCTGCTTAGGTGGTGATGGCACGATCGTCAGCATAAAGGAAACTCTCTGTCCCTCCTGGCAGTGGCTGGTCATTTGTGTAAGTGTTAAATAGGGATGGAGTAAGCTGGCTTTCCCTGTAATAGGCAGTCAGAGCAGCTAAAGCTTCGGAGAGCTTCTGTTCAACCATCTCAAAGCTCCCTGCTTAGGTGGTGATGGCACGATCGTCAGCATAAAGGAAACTCTCTGTCTCTCTTGGCAGTAGCTGATCATTTATGTAAGTGTTAAATAGGGATGGAGTAAGCTGGCTTTCCCTGTAATAGGCAGTCAGAGCACCTAAAGCTTCGGAGAGCTTCAGTTCAACCATTTCAAAGCTCCCTGCTTAGGTGGTGATGGCACGATCGTCAGCATAAAGGAAACTCTCTGTCTCTCCTGGCAGTAGCTGATCATTTGTGTAAGTGTTAAATAGGGATGGAGTAAGCTGTCTTTCCCTGTCATAGGCAGTCAGAGCAGCTAAAGTTTCAGAGAGCTTCAGTTCAACCATTTCAAAGCTCCCTGCTTAGGTGGTGATGGCACGATCGTCAGCATAAAGGAAACTCTCTGTCCCTCCTGGCAGTGACTGATCATTTGTGTAAGTGTTAAATAGGGATGGAGTAAGCTGTCTTTCCCTGTCATAGGCAGTCAGAGCACCTAAAGCTTCGGAGAGCTTCTGTTCAACCATCTCAAAGCTCCCTGCTTGGACGGTGATGGCACGATCGTCAGCATAGATGAAACTCTCTCCACTTTCTGGCAGTGGCTGGTCATTTGTGTAAGTGTTAAATAGCGATGGAGGAAGCTGGCTTTCCCTGTAATAGGCAGTCAGAGCACCTAAAGCTTCGGAGAGCTTCTGTTCAACCATCTCAAAGCTCCCTGCTTAGGTGGTGATGGCACGATCGTCAGCATAAAGGAAACTCTCTGTCCCTCCTGGCAGTGGCTGGTCATTTGTGTAAGTGTTAAATAGGGATGGAGTAAGCTGGCTTTCCCTGTAATAGGCAGTCAGAGCAGCTAAAGTTTCAGAGAGCTTCAGTTCAACCATTTCAAAGCTCCCTGCTTGGGCGGTGATGGCACGATCGTCAGCATAAAGGAAACTCTCTGTCTCTCCTGGCAGTGGCTGATCATTTGTGTAAGTGTTAAATAGGGATGGAGTAAGCTGGCTTTCCCTGTAATAGGCAGTCAGAGCAGCTAAAGTTTCAGAGAGCTTCAGTTCAACCATTTCAAAGCTCCCTGCTTAGGTGGTGATGGCACGATCGTCAGCATAAAGGAAACTCTCTGTCTCTCCTGGCAGTAGCTGATCATTTGTGTAAGTGTTAAATAGGGATGGAGTAAGCTGTCTTTCCCTGTCATAGGCAGTCAGAGCAGCTAAAGTTTCAGAGAGCTTCAGTTCAACCATTTCAAAGCTCCCTGCTTAGGTGGTGATGGCACGATCGTCAGCATAAAGGAAACTCTCTGTCTCTCTTGGCAGTAGCTGATCATTTGTGTAAGTGTTAAATAGGGATGGAGTAAGCTGGCTTTCCCTGTAATAGGCAGTCAGAGCAGCTAAAGTTTCAGAGAGCTTCAGTTCAACCATTTCAAAGCTCCCTGCTTAGGTGGTGATGGCACGATCGTCAGCATAAAGGAAACTCTCTGTCCCTCCTGGCAGTGACTGATCATTTGTGTAAGTGTTAAATAGGGATGGAGTAAGCTGTCTTTCCCTGTCATAGGCAGTCAGAGCACCTAAAGCTTCGGAGAGCTTCTGTTCAACCATCTCAAAGCTCCCTGCTTGGACGGTGATGGCACGATCGTCAGCATAGATGAAACTCTCTCCACTTTCTGGCAGTGGCTGGTCATTTGTGTAAGTGTTAAATAGCGATGGAGGAAGCTGGCTTTCCCTGTAATAGGCAGTCAGAGCACCTAAAGCTTCGGAGAGCTTCTGTTCAACCATCTCAAAGCTCCCTGCTTAGGTGGTGATGGCACGATCGTCAGCATAAAGGAAACTCTCTGTCCCTCCTGGCAGTGGCTGGTCATTTGTGTAAGTGTTAAATAGGGATGGAGTAAGCTGGCTTTCCCTGTAATAGGCAGTCAGAGCAGCTAAAGTTTCAGAGAGCTTCAGTTCAACCATTTCAAAGCTCCCTGCTTGGGCGGTGATGGCACGATCGTCAGCATAAAGGAAACTCTCTGTCTCTCCTGGCAGTGGCTGATCATTTGTGTAAGTGTTAAATAGGGATGGAGTAAGCTGGCTTTCCCTGTAATAGGCAGTCAGAGCAGCTAAAGTTTCAGAGAGCTTCAGTTCAACCATTTCAAAGCTCCCTGCTTAGGTGGTGATGGCACGATCGTCAGCATAAAGGAAACTCTCTGTCTCTCTTGGCAGTAGCTGATCATTTGTGTAAGTGTTAAATAGGGATGGAGTAAGCTGGCTTTCCCTGTAATAGGCAGTCAGAGCACCTAAAGCTTCGGAGAGCTTCAGTTCAACCATTTCAAAGCTCCCTGCTTAGGTGGTGATGGCACGATCGTCAGCATAAAGGAAACTCTCTGTCTCTCCTGGCAGTAGCTGATCATTTGTGTAAGTGTTAAATAGGGATGGAGTAAGCTGTCTTTCCCTGTCATAGGCAGTCAGAGCAGCTAAAGTTTCAGAGAGCTTCAGTTCAACCATTTCAAAGCTCCCTGCTTAGGTGGTGATGGCACGATCGTCAGCATAAAGGAAACTCTCTGTCTCTCTTGGCAGTAGCTGATCATTTGTGTAAGTGTTAAATAGGGATGGAGTAAGCTGGCTTTCCCTGTAATAGGCAGTCAGAGCAGCTAAAGTTTCAGAGAGCTTCAGTTCAACCATTTCAAAGCTCCCTGCTTAGGTGGTGATGGCACGATCGTCAGCATAAAGGAAACTCTCTGTCCCTCCTGGCAGTGACTGATCATTTGTGTAAGTGTTAAATAGGGATGGAGTAAGCTGTCTTTCCCTGTCATAGGCAGTCAGAGCACCTAAAGCTTCGGAGAGCTTCTGTTCAACCATCTCAAAGCTCCCTGCTTGGACGGTGATGGCACGATCGTCAGCATAGATGAAACTCTCTCCACTTTCTGGCAGTGGCTGGTCATTTGTGTAAGTGTTAAATAGCGATGGAGGAAGCTGGCTTTCCCTGTAATAGGCAGTCAGAGCACCTAAAGCTTCGGAGAGCTTCTGTTCAACCATCTCAAAGCTCCCTGCTTAGGTGGTGATGGCACGATCGTCAGCATAAAGGAAACTCTCTGTCCCTCCTGGCAGTGGCTGGTCATTTGTGTAAGTGTTAAATAGGGATGGAGTAAGCTGGCTTTCCCTGTAATAGGCAGTCAGAGCAGCTAAAGTTTCAGAGAGCTTCAGTTCAACCATTTCAAAGCTCCCTGCTTGGGCGGTGATGGCACGATCGTCAGCATAAAGGAAACTCTCTGTCTCTCCTGGCAGTGGCTGATCATTTGTGTAAGTGTTAAATAGGGATGGAGTAAGCTGGCTTTCCCTGTAATAGGCAGTCAGAGCAGCTAAAGTTTCAGAGAGCTTCAGTTCAACCATTTCAAAGCTCCCTGCTTAGGTGGTGATGGCACGATCGTCAGCATAAAGGAAACTCTCTGTCTCTCCTGGCAGTGGCTGATCATTTGTGTAAGTGTTAAATAGGGATGGAGTAAGCTGGCTTTCCCTGTAATAGGCAGTCAGAGCAGCTAAAGTTTCAGAGAGCTTCAGTTCAACCATTTCAAAGCTCCCTGCTTAGGTGGTGATGGCACGATCGTCAGCATAAAGGAAACTCTCTGTCCCTCCTGGCAGTGGCTGGTCATTTGTGTAAGTGTTAAATAGGGATGGAGTAAGCTGGCTTTCCCTGTAATAGGCAGTCAGAGCAGCTAAAGCTTCGGAGAGCTTCTGTTCAACCATCTCAAAGCTCCCTGCTTAGGTGGTGATGGCACGATCGTCAGCATAAAGGAAACTCTCTGTCCCTCCTGGCAGTGGCTGGTCATTTGTGTAAGTGTTAAATAGGGATGGAGTAAGCTGGCTTTCCCTGTAATAGGCAGTCAGAGCACCTAAAGCTTCGGAGAGCTTCTGTTCAACCATCTCAAAGCTCCCTGCTTAGGTGGTGATGGCACGATCGTCAGCATAAAGGAAACTCTCTGTCCCTCCTGGCAGTGGCTGGTCATTTGTGTAAGTGTTAAATAGGGATGGAGTAAGCTGGCTTTCCCTGTAATAGGCAGTCAGAGCAGCTAAAGTTTCAGAGAGCTTCAGTTCAACCATTTCAAAGCTCCCTGCTTAGGTGGTGATGGCAGGATCATCAGCATAAAGGAAACTCTCTGTCCCTCCTGGCAGTGGCTGGTCATTTGTGTAAGTGTTAAATAGGGATGGAGTAAGCTGGCTTTCCCTGTAATAGGCAGTCAGAGCAGCTAAAGTTTCAGAGAGCTTCAGTTCAACCATTTCAAAGCTCCCTGCTTAGGTGGTGATGGCACGATCATCAGCATAAAGGAAACTCTCTGTCCCTCCTGGCAGTGGCTGGTCATTTGTGTAAGTGTTAAATAGGGATGGAGTAAGCTGGCTTTCCCTGTAATAGGCAGTCAGAGCACCTAAAGCTTCGGAGAGCTTCTGTTCAACCATCTCAAAGCTCCCTGCTTAGGTGGTGATGGCACGATCGTCAGCATAAAGGAAACTCTCTGTCCCTCCTGGCAGTGGCTGGTCATTTGTGTAAGTGTTAAATAGGGATGGAGTAAGCTGGCTTTCCCTGTAATAGGCAGTCAGAGCAGCTAAAGTTTCAGAGAGCTTCAGTTCAACCATTTCAAAGCTCCCTGCTTAGGTGGTGATGGCAGGATCATCAGCATAAAGGAAACTCTCTGTCCCTCCTGGCAGTGGCTGGTCATTTGTGTAAGTGTTAAATAGGGATGGAGTAAGCTGGCTTTCCCTGTAATAGGCAGTCAGAGCAGCTAAAGTTTCAGAGAGCTTCAGTTCAACCATTTCAAAGCTCCCTGCTTAGGTGGTGATGGCACGATCATCAGCATAAAGGAAACTCTCTGTCCCTCCTGGCAGTGGCTGGTCATTTGTGTAAGTGTTAAATAGGGATGGAGTAAGCTGGCTTTCCATGTAATAGGCAGTCAGAGCAGCTAAAGTTTCAGAGAGCTTCAGTTCAACCATTTCAAAGCTCCCTGCTTAGGTGGTGATGGCACGATCGTCAGCATAAAGGAAACTCTCTGTCCCTCCTGGCAGTGGGTGGTCATTTGTGTAAGTGTTAAATAGGGATGGAGTAAGCTGGCTTTCCCTGTAATAGGCAGTCAGAGCAGCTAAAGCTTCAGAGAGCTTCTGTTCAACCATCTCAAAGCTCCCTGCTTGGGTGGTGATGGCACCATCGTCAGCGTAGATGAAACCCTCTGTCCCTTTTAACAGTGGCAGGAGCTTTTTTGTTGAGTTCCAGGGTCAGAGAAGCAGATGGAGAAAAACAGAAGGACGGCCTGCCTCAGGGAAGCGGGCTTGCTCCATCAATGTTTAACATTTAGAGCAGTAGCATCTTGGAACCGGGAAGCAAACGTTGCAGCCGAGGCTGGGAATTCTCACCAAAACCAGCCTGGGACAAAATAGCTATTACTTGGGTATTTCTAACAAGGAGGAACATTGCAGTTTGCTAATCTTTTGGTTCTGCTGCTTTTGCCACGAGTAAAGTCTATTCTGTGCAAAAAATAGGGTTTTGTGTGTGTGTGTGCAAAATGCAGAGGTTTTAGGCAGGAAGCAAGGACATCCTTTCCCGTCACGCTTGCGCCGCCCTCTCCCATTTTGTGCCGTCCGCGGATCTGCCGCCTTAATGGGACTCCTTGGTGCAGCACTTCGTCAACCCCGGCGGTAATTACCTGCCTCTAATTAATGGCGGCCTTAAAAGGTGACTGCCTTGCGCAAGGTGAGCAGAAAGGGCGGCCTGGCAGCAGGAAGGAGTGCTTTCCATGCCTGGACCCAGTCAAAGCCAAAGAGCCAGCTCACCATGCTCTTTGATTGTAGGTGAACTACAAATCTCAGAAACTACAACTCCCAAATGCTAAAATATTAAACTGGTTTCGTAATTTCCCATCAAGGCCTCTTTAGGATGGGCACCATTCATCATCAGCGGCCAAGCTCTCTGCGTACGTTTTGTCCATCCAGCGGAACTGTCCACATGATAGCATTAGTGCGGTTTGGCACCGCTTTAACTGCCATGGGTCGCCTGGGAGTTGTAGTTCGATGAGACACCAACAGCATTTGGCAGAGAAAACCTTGCAAAACTACAACTCCCAGGATCTTGCCACATTGAGCCAGGGCGTGAAGCCCCCCTGTGATGCAATGGGTTAAACCCTTGTGCAGGCAGGACTGAAGACCGACAGGTCGGAGGTTCGAATCCAGGGAGAGCGTGGGTGAGCTTCCTCTGTCAGCTCCAGCTTCCCACACAGGGACATGAGAGAAGCCTTCTTTACACAAAGATGGCAAAGGCAACGTCCCCTGGGCAACATCCTTGCAGATGGCCAATTCTCTCACACCAGAAGTGACGTGTAGTTTCTCAAGTCCCTACTGACACGGGAAAAAATTACAGTTGTGTTTCAACTGCATTAACAAATCAGTTGCCTGCAAAGAGTCCTTAGGGATGCTTGTCTGGACAAGGAGTGGGAAGGAGTACTACTACTACTACTAATACTAATACTAATAAATGTATTGCTCATAGCTCCCTGAAGATTGAGATATAGATATACATACATACATACCCACACATACTAGCCGTCCCCTGCAACGCATTGCTGTGGCCCACATGGGGGTTCTGTGTGGGAGGTTTGGCCCAATTCTGTCGTTGGTAGAGTTCAGAATGCTCTGTGATTGTAGGTGAACGCTAAATCCCAGCAAGTACAACTCCCAAATGTCAAGATTCTATTTTCCCCAAACTCCACCAGTGTTCACATTTGGGCATATTGAGTATTCATGTAGAGTTTGGTCCAGATCCATCCTTGTTTGATTCCACAGTGATCTCTGGATGTAGGTGAACTACAACTCCAAAACCAAAGGACACTGCCCACCAAACCCTTGCAGTATTTTCTGTTGGTCATGGGAGAACTGTGTGCCAAGTTTGGCTCAATTCCATCGTTGGTGGGGTTCAGAATGCTCTTTGATTGTAGGTGAACTATAAATCCCAGCAACTACAACTCCCAAATGACAAAATCATTTTTATTTTGAGTGAAGGACATACATTGGGTTGTTAGGTGTCTTGTGTCCAAATTTGGTGTCAAATTCATCCAGTGGTTTTGGAGTTCTGTTAATCCCACAAACAAACATTACATTTTTATGTTTATGTTTATTTTTATATATATAAATAAAAAAATAAAAAAGAAGGGTGGCATATAAATGCTGTTTATATATAAATGCTGTTTATATATGTATATATGCTATTTGTATATATATGCTGTACATATATATATATATATATATATATGCTGTTTATCTATATGTGTGTGTGTTGTTTATACACACACACACACACACACACATATATATATATATACAAAAACAGCATTTATATGCCACCCTTCTCACCCCAAAAGGGACTCAGTGCGGCTTACAAGATATATACACATACAATATGTTAAATTATTATTGTAACGATATATACTCAGGAAACATGTTTCCTGAGGCCCTTTGGCTTCTCTGCTAGTCTGTGCACAGTCTCCTTGTATTTGCAGAGCATTGCAGATTGCTTCCCAAACTACAAATCCCACATTCCATAGGACACCATTAATGTGGCATCAGACTGGTGTAACTGGGGGTCACAGGTTGATTTCGCATTGCAATCCAAAGCTAAGGAGAAGAAGTCTGGGTGTTGCATTAAGGCTGCAGACCAGGGCTTGAATCCTGACTTAGTTAAAGATGATGATGATGATGATGATGATGATGATGATGATGATAATTATTATTGGGAGGCATCATCAGAGAAGCCATGCTTTGGAGCTCTGCATTGAAGGTTGCATTAAGACTTCTGCTTCCTTGGAGACTAGGACGCAATGGAAGAATGGCTTCAAACTACAAGAGAGGAGATTCCACCTGAACATGAGGAAGAACTTCCTGACTGTGAGAGCCGTTCAGCAGTGGAACTCTCTGCCCCGGAGGGAGTGTGGTGGAGGCTCCTTCTTTGGAAGCTTTTAAGCAGAGGCTGGATGGCCATCTGTCAGGGGTGATTTGAATGCAATATTCCTGCTTCTTGGCAGAATGGGGTTGGACTGGATGGCCCATGAGGTCTCTTCCAAATCTTTGATTCTATGATTCTATGATTGACTCTAAGCCAGAATGTGTCCAGAGGAGGGCGACTCAAATGATCAAGGGTCTGGAGAACACGCCCTATGAGGAGCGGCTTAAGGAGCTGGGCATGTTTAGCCTGAAGAAAAGAAGGCTGAGAGGAGACATGATGAGGGCCATGTATAAATATGTGAGAGGAAGCTACAGGGAGGAGGAGGGAGCAAGCTTGTTTTCTGCTTCCCTGGAGACTAGGACGCGATGGAAGAATGGCTTCAAACTACAAGAGAGGAGATTCCATCTGAACACGAGGAAGAACTTCCTGACTGTGAGAGCCGTTCAGCAGTGGAACTCTCTGCCCCAGAGTGTGGTGGAGGCTCCTTCTTTGGAAGCTTTGAAACAGAGGCCGGATGGCCATCTGTCAGGGGTGATTTGAATGCAACATTCCTGTTTCTTGGCAGAATGGGGTTGGACTGGAGGATGGCCCAGGAGGTCTCTTCCAACTCTTTGATTCTAGGATTCGATGATGATGATGATGATGATGATTATTATTATTGTTATTATTATTGGGAGGCATCATCAGAGAAGCCATGCTCTGGAGCTTTGCATCGAAGGTTGCATTAAGGCTACAGACCAGGGTTTGAATCCTGACTTAGTTAAAGGTGATGATGATGATGATGATGATGATGATTGGGAGGCATCATCAGAGAAGCCATGCTTTGGAGCTCTGCATCGAAGGTTGCATTAAGGCTACGGACCAGGGTTTGAATCCTGACTTAGTTAAAGATGATGATGATGATGATTGGGAGGCATCATCAGAGAAGCCATGCTTTGGAGCTTTGCACTTTGTTAAGTAAGGGACAGAGCGAAGAACCCTTTGCATTGAGTGCACTCTCTTTCTCCATCCTTCTCTCATATTATATATATATATATGTATATCTGGCTGTTGGAGCGTTTCAAGGCACGGAAGCAAAGGTTTCTGGGAGCAGCACAGATTTCCGCTATTGTCAAATCGGAGGCGGATCAAGGAGAGGAACTGGGACAGGGCTGGGAGCAAAAGACATCCAGCCGGGAGCAAGCCTTGGCTAGATGGAGAACAAAGCATGAAAGGCAACGTGGCAAAAGAGAACCAAACCGAGGAGGCTCGCAGAAGGGTCACCACTGCAGCAAACGGAAGGCTGTTCCCTGGGCCCATAACCTGTTGGTGGGTTTAATAGAAGGGGTCTGGTTGGGGTCTTGCTTCTGGCAGAAGCCAGAAGAGAATGACTCACCAAACCTTATAACCCAGGCATGGGCCAACTTTGGCCCTCCCTCTGGGTGTTTTGTACTTCAACTCCCACAATTCCTAACAGCTTATACTGATTGATTGATTGATTGATTGATTTTATCCTATTTATACCCTGCCTTTCTCTACCCCGAAGGGGACTCAAGGCGGCTTACATATAGGCAATTATTCAATGCCTTAAACACATACAATTCCAAGAACATAAAAATTAAATTTAAATTAATACATATTAAGCATTTAAAAACATTACATTCAATACTGAAATCATGCTGTCCATATTGGTAGTCCAAAGCTGTTCCATACTCATTGCACATATATATATCTGTTTTTGCACTGCACTATTCTCCGATCTACTCACATTTGCATGTTTTCGAATTGCTACTTTGGCAGAAGCTGGGGCTAACAACGGGAGCTCACCCCATCCCATGGATCTACTCATATTTGCATGTTTTCAAACTGTTAGTTTGGCTGAAGCTGGGGCTAACAAGGGGAGCTCACCCTGTCTTGTGGATTTTAACCACCAACCTTCCGGTCAGCAAGTTTCTCAGCTCAGCAGTTTAGCCCGTTGCGCCATTACGGATACTTTGACTTTTCTGGATGTGTCCATGTCCATGGAGGAGAGGAGTGCCGGTTGCCCAAGAGGGATGTGAGTCTATGGCCGCTGACGACGGTGGCGCAGGTGTGCTGAGCCAGAGCGCATTGTGTTTTAATAATGGATGCTGACATTTCCAAACAAAGGAGAGCGGCCGGAGGGTCAGTGGAGCGGCGCCTCTTTTACCAGCTGGCCTGGCGCCTCCTGAGCGGAAGAGGTGATTTGTAGCGTGTGGAGGGTCGGACCATTACATTTTCTTCAAGTTCATGTCCGATCCTGCTGATTTTGAGAGTCAAACTAGTTGTTGGAGATCTTGTTGTCAATGAGAAAGTTGTTGGACATCATTACAGAAGTTAGCAAACTTTGCCATGGAATTCTAGAGCCAGGAATTATGATTGTATTTAGTCAGCCATACCTTTCTCCCTGTTGAAAATTGTGTTGTTAGTGTTGGCCCCACTGGTCCTGCGCTCCAACCTGTGAAGGTCTCTTTGGATCTTGACGCCAGCACTTGCTCTCCCTTCCATTGTGGCGTCACTTGCAAATGTGATTGCCCATCTTCCGAAATGCTTTGGAGGGTGTTTTTTGTGTGTGTGTGTGCACAAGGTGTAGGACCTTGTGCTTTTGCTTCCCCTAAGAGGCAGTGGTGCTAACGTCTTCTCACTTGCACAGGTGAAAATAATACCTCTCCACAGTCAACTGTTTTTCCAAGGCTGAAAAAAAGTGTGCGAACACCCCGCTCTTTGCACCACGCGGCCCTCTCCTGCGCCTCTGCTCGCTTTGCTAAGGAGAGAGAGGAGGGCCAGGCTTTGCCTCGGATTCGGATCCTTGGCCCCATTGTGTCCCCCTCCGCCATGGGCCTCCTTCCCAGTCTGGCTGCCCTGGTTTCCACTGGTGGAAGTGGGAGAAGGGTTGGAGAGAGGAAGGGAGGCCGTGCCGCCAAGGGCCAGAGAGAGACAATGGAGAGCCATTAAATTTGCACAGATGGCTGAGCCCGTGTCCCTTGCGGCCAAGCAGTGCGCGGCCCCTCCAGACCTCAAAAGAGGGGCCGGGGTGGGGGAAAGCCCCCCAGGAAGAGAAGGAAAAGAGAGGGAGGAAGGAGAAGGAAAGAAGGAAGGAAGGAAGGAAGGAAGGAAGGAGGGAGGGAAGAAAAGAAAGGAAAAGGAAAGGAAAGGAAAGGAGGGAGGGAGAAAAAGGAAGGAAGGAAGGAGGAAGGAAAAGGAAGGAATGCTGTTCTATAGCCCAGGCCTGGGCAAACTTCCTAACTTGGGGGTCGCATGCTAGCACTCCCTGCGAGAGACTGCCCAGTGATGGAAGGAAGGAAGGAAGGAGAGAAGGAAAGAGAAGGGAGGGAGGGAAGCAAAGGGAAGGATGGAAGGAGAAAGAGGGAGAGAGGGAAGGAGGGAGGAAAGAGGGAAGGAAAGACAAAAGAGAAGGAAGGGTGGAAGGGAAGGATGGATAGAAGGAAGGAAGGAAAGGGAAGGATAAAGGAAAAAAGAAAGAAGGATAAATAAATGGGAAGGAAGAAAGGAAGGAAGGAGAAAGAGGGAGAGAGGGCAGGAGGGAATGAAAGACAAAAGAGAAGGAAGGAAAGGTGGAAGGGAAGGATGGAAGGAAGGAAGGGAAGGATAAAGGAAAAAAAGAAAGAAGGATAGATAAATGGGAAGGAAGAAAGGAAGGAGAAAGAGGGAGAGAGGGAAGGAGGGAGGAAAGAGGGAAGGAAAGACAAAAGAGAAGGAAGGAAGGGTGGAAGGAAAGGATGGAAGGAAGGAAGGGAAGGATAAAAAAAAAGAAAGAAGGATAGATAAATGGGAAGAAAGGAAGGAGAAAGAGGGAGAGAGGGCAGGAGGGAGGAAAGAGGGAAGGAAGGAAGGAAGGAAGGAAGGAAGGAAGGAAGGAAGGAAGGAAAGACAAAAGAGAAGGAAAGAAGGAAGGAAGGGTGGAAGGGAAGGATGGATGGATGGAAGGAAGGAAGGAAGGAAGGAAAGAAGGGAAGGATAAAGGAAAAAAAGAAAGAAGGATAGATAAATGGGAAGGAGAAAAGGAAGGAGAAAGAGGGAGAGGGGAGAAAAGAGGGAAGGACGAAAGGGAGGAAGGGAAGGATGGAAGGAGAAAGAGGGAGGGAGGGAGGTAAAGAGGAAGGAAAGAGAGAAGGAAAGACAAAAAGGAGGGAAGGATGAAAAGGTGGAAGGGAAGGAAGGAAGGAGGGAAGAGAAGGAGGGAGGAAAGGGAGAAGGAAGGAAGGAAGGAAGGAAGGAAGGAAGGAGGAAAGGATGGGAAGAATGGAAGGAGAAAGAGGGAGGGAGTTAAAGAGGAGAGAAAGAGAGAAGGAAAGACAAAAAGGAGGGAAAGATGAAAGGGTGGAAGGGAAGGAGGGAGGGAGGGAGAAAGAAGGAGGTGAGGGAGGGAGGGAAGGAGGAAGGGAGAAAGAAGGAAGGAATGATAAGATTGTGTGAGGTAGGAGGGCCTGAGAAAAGAGCCCAAGGGGCTGCATCCGACCCCAGGCCTGGGTTTGCCTATACCTTCTGTAGCCAATGTGTATTATTATTATTATTATTATTATTATTATTATTATTATTATTGATAATGGTATGCTAATTTTTCTCTCTTCAAAAAGACTTGTGTGCCCGAGCCACCATCCGGGCCCCGGCCGCTGTGTTTGTGTGTATACACATTGCGCGTTCTTCAAGGCGTTCTGTTGCTTTCTGATAAAGAGAGCGATGCGTTAATAAACCAAAGCCGCATGCTTAATGCAACACAACTGCGGGGCACGGGGGCGCCGGGATTCTGGGATGAAGGGAGGGGTGGGCCGCCGTCCTTTCATCTCCTCCTATCATGAGGCAGAGCGAAGCAGCCGCCTCGGGGAAGAAAGAGGCTTAATGGAGTGCCATGCCAGGAGAAGGTGGATGCCTTCATTAGCTCCGTGTTGTTTGCTTCTTAACCTGTGGGATTCCCCTCGTCCACAATAATCCGCCTGGCCTTGGGCCTGCTGTACTTTGAATGTGGAGGCATCACAGAATGCGAGAGTGGGAAGGGACCCTCAAGGGCTATCTAGCTGAATCATCTTAGTCCTCCTAGAAGACACCTTTTGAGCACTCCCAGGAGATGGCCAGATTGTTTTAAAAAAACCTGCCGGAAAGGGAGACTCCACCTTGCCATACGTTTCTCCCTGTTGAGATTCATTTTGATCGTCTTGGCCAATCAGCTTTCTCATCTCTAAAGTTCACTTTGGATCGTGATCCTGTCCTCTTCCTCCCGATTTGGTCTCATGTACCAATTTGATCAGGCAGGCTTCCATTCGGTTCTCCAAGTCGTTCATATTATTGTGGCCTGTAAAGCCTCAGCCTCTGAGGATGAGGTCGAGGATTTTTTGTGTGAGCCTGTTACTTAGAATCCTAGAGTTGGAAGAGAACTGCTGGGCCATCCAGTTCAACCCCGTTCTGCCAAGAAGCAGGAATATTGCATTCAAAGCACCCCTGACAGATGGCCATCCAGCCTCTGTTTAAAACCCTCCAAAGAAGGAGCCTCCACCACACTCCGGGGCAGAGAGTTCCACTGCTGAACGGCTCTCACAGTCAGGAAGTTCTTCCCCATGTTCAGATGGAATCTCCTCTCTTGTAGTTTGAAGCCATTGTTCCATTGCGTCCTAGTCTCCAAGGAAGCAGAAAACAAGTTCGCTTCCTCCTCCCTGTGACTTCGTCTCATATATTTATACATGGCTATCATGTCTCCTCTCAGCCTTCTCTTCTTCAGGCTAAACATGCCCAGCTCTTTAAGCCGCTCTTCATAGGGCTTGTTCTCCAGACCCTTGATCGTTTTAGTCGCCGTCCTCTGGACACATTCCAGTTTGTCAATATCTCCTTTCAATTGTGGTGGCCAGAATTGGACACAATATTCCAGGTGTGGTCTAACCAAAGCAGAATAGAGCATGGGGAGCACGACTTCCCTAGATCGAGACACTATGCTCCTCTTGATGCAGGCCACAATCCCATTGGCTTTTTTTGCCGCCACATCACATTGTTGGCTCATGTTTAACTTGCTGTCCACGAGGACTCCAAGATCTTTTTCACACGTACTGCTCTCCAGCCAGGCATCGTCCCCCATTCTGTCTCTTTGCATTTTGTTTTTTCTGCCTAAGTGGAGTCTCTTGCATTTGTCACTGTTGAACTTCATTTTGTTAGTTTTGGCCAATCATCTCTCTAATCTGTCAAGATTGTTTTCAATCCTGCTCCTGTCTTCTGGAGTATTGGCTCTCCCTCCCAATTTGGTCCCGTCTGCAAACTTGATGATCCTGCCTTCTAGCCCTTCATCTAAGTCATTAATAAAGATCCTGATCAGGACCGGGCCCAGGATGGAACCCTGCTTTGGGCACTCCACTTGTCACTTCTTTCCAGGATGAAGAGGAAGCCTTGGGGAGAATCACCCTCTGGGTTCGTCCATTTAACTTCTGCGGGGGGGAAGCAAAAGTGTTTTCGAGATGTTTTGGATAGATCTGTTGTCGAGGAAACAGACCATGTTTCCTTCTGAGAATTTCCCAGGGATTGACTGTGAAAGGAATGTGGAGGAGACTCGAGGGCTCCCGATAACCCAGTGTTTATGGTTCAGACGTGATGGAGTGGAGCAGAGAGAGATTCATTGTGCTCAGAGGCAGAAAGATAAACACAGGGAGCCCAGGTGTGGGACAGAATGACATTTAGGTAAGAGGGAGACTTCTTCCGGAATTGGAGGCTTTGTTCGGTGTGGAGATCAACACTAGAATTTCATGTCTCAAGTCGCCTGTCTAGGAAGCTCCAAGTCAGGAGTTCTGGTCCTTAGTTTTTGTTTTCCTCTTTAAATTGCATGTCTCCTGTTTGGATGACAAATCTTGCTTCGAGTTTTCAAGCCCTTGGGATTATAGTCATGTTTTGAGTGTCACCACCTTGGAATTACCATTTCTTGCTTTACCTTCGGTGATTTTTTGGATTTACGTCCAGAGTTTCTCTTTGCTTTTTGTCAAGCTCTTGATATCTAGGTCATGGAAGTAACTTGGATACTGTTTGTACAATCTGGCCTTTGATTTTACTTTCTTGCATGCATGCTCAGTTTGCTTATTTTAAATGACTTTTAGAGAATTGCTTGCACTAGTTTGACGCTGTTGCTCTTTATATACTCCTTCCTTAATATGTTCATTATTGTTGTGGAACTGTGTGGTGTCTGGGTGCAAGGCGATCAACAGGTGGCTAGGCTGCAACACATATAGGTGTTAAATAGCCCTGAAAGGCCTAGGACGGGACCCGTGGGGTCACTTCTCTCCAGGATGCACAGTAGGACTTCTGGCCCACGTCATGCTGGAGGACCTCAGAGAAGCCTGGAGAGGACAGGTTTTAATTGGACGTGGATAAATGAAACCACAGGTCTCACAGATACAGGGGTCCTAAAGTATTTCTTGCTCAATGGCTGCTCCAGAGCACACTACCAGGAAGGAAGGAAGGAAGGAAGGAAGGAAGGAAGGAAGGAAGGAAGGAAGGAAGGGGATAAATGATGCAAAATCTCCATTCAAAGCGTACGGGTCAAGAACCTGCAATTTGCCAGATTTGCATAATTCCTGGGGGCTGTCAAAGGCTCTCACTGCCCGGCGCAACCTCAGTGTCGTGCGCTGATTGGGACGCCCGCCTGGAACGACCTCGGTCGTGTGATCCGGCCGTGGCCCCGGCATCGGCAGTAATGAGAAACCTCTTAAGGCACCAAGAGCACTCGATGGGGCGCATGGGCCAGCAGTGCGCATGGAGAGACTACTGCTGCAGATAGGGCTGTGGCACATGCATGTAGAGACATGGCCAAGGGGATGGAAAGCCCTCCCTCCCAGGGCCGGATGTGGCCCCACAAGGCTGCTGTTCCAAATGACCTCTACTACTAAGGCTCCAAAGTCCTGTTCAAACGAAAGCAGTCCATGAGAAAGGCATCTAGGAGTCGTACCACCTTATCACATTGAGACAGTTCCTCTTGTAGGACACTTCAGCCTCTTTTCAAACATGCAGAGGCATGGAGCTTATCACATGAGTTAAACCCCTCACGGCTGTCATGTGTAACCTTCCATGGTTGGAAAGAGGCAGAAGTGTCCTATTGTTTCATTGTGTCAGAAGTGACTTGAGAACATACTGCAAGTTGCTTCTGGTATGAGAGAATTGGCTGTCTACAGAGACATTGCCCAGGGGATGCCCGGATGTGTTACCATCCTGCTGGGAGGCTTCTCTCATGTCCCCGCAAGCTAGAGCCGACAGACGGGAGCTCACCCCGTCTTGTGGATTCGAACAGGCAACCTTCAGGTCAGCAACCCAACCTTCAGGTCAGCAGTCCAGGTGGCACAAGGGTTTAATCCATTGTGCCACCTTTCAGAAGTGTTCTGAAAGGAGGGGAATCTGGCAATCGATGTCATCACATGGAGAAATTTCCCCCTGATAGGACACTTCAGCCTCTTTTCAAGGACGGAGAGGCACGGAGATAGATCATCACATGAGTGAAACTCCTTCTGGCCGTCATGCATAGCCCTCCGTGGTTGAAAAGAGGCCAAAGTGTCTTGAATGGAGGGAACTCCACAATCAACCTCATCACATGGAGACATTTCCCCCTGGATGTAGGACACTTCGGCCTCTTTCCAAGCACGGAGAGGCACGGACCTCATCACATGAGTTAAACTCTTTCCAACTGTCATGCATAGATGTCCGTGGATGAAAAGAGGTCAAAGTGTCTTGAAAGGAGGGAACTCTGAACGTGGGCCGGTCATCCTGTCCAGAGCTCCCGTCTCTTACCACACTTCACTCCCATCTTTACAACTGAAAAACAGGTGGGATGGGAAGCATCCAAAGTTTCCCACCCTGTTTCATTGCCCAACCGTCAACAATCTTGTGCATCCTATGGGGTTCGAACCATAGGATCCCATGGAAGAGGGGTGAGTCTCTACTCTTTCCCCTCTTAGTGTGATGAGGTCCTTAGCGGGCCACAAACTGAATGTGTTGTCGAAGGTTTTCATGGCCAGAATCACTGGGTTGTAGGTTTTTTTGGCCATGTTCTAGAAGCATTCTCTCCTGATGTTTCGCCTGCCATAGATGTAGGTGAAACATCAGGAGAGAATACTTCTAGAACAGTGGTTCTCAACCTGTGGGTCTCCAGATGTTTTGGCCTTCAACTCCCAGAAATCCTAACAGCTGGTAAACTGGCTGGGAATTCTGGGAGTTGTAGGCCAAAACACCTGGGGACCCACAGGTTGAGAACCACTGCTCTAGAACATGGCCATATAGCCCGAAAAACCTACAACAACCCACCAACTGGATGTGATGTGGCAACTGAGAAAGCCAATGCAATTCGAGGAGGTCTAGATCAAGACAAGTCCTAGCCCTGCTCCATTCTGCTTTGACCAGACCTCACCTGGAAGGGCCCGGGTCCAGTTCTGGAGAGGGTCAAGAAGGAGAGGGACAAGCCGTAAGGTGGCCAGAGAAGGGCCATCAAAAGGGTCAAAGGTGTGGATGCCAAGGAACAGCTGAAGGAGGGAGATAGGTGTGTTTATTTTGGAGAAAAGGGGGTTGGATAGCCTTGGGGAAGTCCAAAACAGTTGGAGGGAGGGCCAAAGTTGGCCCAGGCCTGAGATAATAGGGGCATGTTCTTGCCTTCTTGCAGCGGGGACGCCGCTCCTCCCTCGCCCTGTTCTGGCCTGCGGTCTCCTTGTGCCGGATGCACTTCCGTGGTCTCTCTCTCTCTCTCTCTGTGGGGAGACCACAAGGGAAGCCGAGGAGGCAATCTCAGCAGCCCAAATCGGAAGCCAATGGTTTCGGATGGGCCTTGTGGTTTCCTTTTGGGGACTCCCAGCTGCCTCTTCTCTCACCTCTCCTGCAGCAAAGCTCAGGAAAGGCCCAGGCTTTGGCTGGCAAGACCCAAAATCTCCCTCCATTTCTCCCCTTTCCTTTTAAGGATGTGCCCTTGCTGCTTTGGTGAGCTTCCGACTTACACGGGATGCACTGGCGAATTATTGCAGTCTCCCATCACTCTTTTAAAATATAGATTAGAATTGTGAGAAGGTGTGCAAACCGGCACCTTAGACTTTGCTGTATGCTGACGACGCAGTGCTTGCTTCTGAAGACAAGGAAGAATGCCAAGTGCAAGCATGGTGTGAGGGGTTGCTGCATGATATGACCGGTTGGTGCATGGTGTGACCGGTTGGCGCATGGTGTGAGTGGTTGGAGCATGGTGTGAGTGGTTGGCGCATGGTGTGAGTGGTTGGCGCATGGTGTGAGTGGTTGGCGCATGGTGTGACCAGTTGGCGCATGGTGTGACCGAGTGGTGCAGTGGGTTAAACCGCTGAGCTGCTGAACTTGCTGACTGAAAGGTCAGCAGTTCGAATCCGGGGAGTGGGGCTGAGCTCCTGCTTTTAGCCCCAGCTCGTGCCAACCTAGCAGTTCGAAAACATGCAAATGAGAACAGATCAATAGGTAATGGTGCTCCATGCAGTCATACCAGCAGCCACATGACTGTGGAGGTATCTATGGACAACACCGGCTCAAAGGGCTTAGAAATGGAGATGAGCACCAGAGTCTTTGAGTTGGACACGACTGAACTTAATCTCAGGGGAAAATCTTGACCTTTATAATAATAGTAGTAATAATAATAACAACAACAACAGCAGCAACAACAACAACGTAGCTGATTGGAGTCTCCTTCAGGAGAGATAAAGCAGAGTATAAATAAGAGTAATAGTAGTAGTAGTAGTAGTAATAATAATAATAATAATAACAACAACAATGTAGCTGCTTTGAGTCTCCTTCAGGAGAGATAAAGCAGAGTACAAACAAGAGTAATAATAATAATAATAATGTAGCTGCTTTGAGTCTACTTCAGGAGAGATAAAGCAGAGTATAAATAAGAGTAATAGTAGTAATAATAATAATAATAATAATAATAACAACAACAACAATAACAACAACACAGTCCTAGATGCTTGGGAAGTGTTCGATTTGTGATTTTGTGATACAAAATCCAGCGTAGAGATCTCATTTGCTGTGACGTACTGTGTTTTTGTGTCAGCAAAATAATAATAATAATAATAATAATAATAATAATAATAATTTTGTGATACAAAATCCAGCATATATCTCTCATTTGCTGTGACATACAGTGTTTTTGTGTCAGTAAAATAATAATAATAATAATAATAATAATAATTTTGTGATACAAAATCCAGCATATATCTCTCATTTGCTGTGACATACAGTGTTTTTGTGTCAGTAAAATAATAATAATAATAATAATAATAATAATAATAATAATTTTGTGATACAAAAGTCAGCATATAGATCTCATTTGCTGTGACATACTGTGTCTTTGTGTCAGTAAAATAATAATAATAATAATAATAATAATAATAATAATTTTGTGATACAAAATCCAGTATATATCTCTCATTTGCTGTGACATACTGTGTTTTTGTGTCAGTAAAATAATAATAGTAATAATAATAATTTTGTGATTTTGTGATACAAAAGTCAGCATATAGATCTCATTTGCTGTAACATATTGTTCTTTTTGTGTCAGTAAGATAAAAATAGTAATATTAATA
This sequence comes from Anolis sagrei, assembly GCF_037176765.1. Lineage (NCBI taxonomy): Eukaryota > Metazoa > Chordata > Lepidosauria > Squamata > Anolidae > Anolis > Anolis sagrei. Next base: position 2,057,192 of record NC_090031.1, on the reverse strand, counting down.
ATAATAATTTTGTGATACAATATCCAGTATATATCTCTCATTTGCTGTGACATACTGTGTTTTTGTGTCAGTAAAATAATAATAATAGTAATAATAATTTTGTGATTTTGTGATACAAAATCCAGCATATCAATCTCATTTGCTGTGACACACTGTGTTTTTGTGTCAGTAAAATAATAATAATAATAATAATAATAATTTTGTAATACAAAATCCAGTATATATCTCTCATTTGCTGTGACATACTGTGTCTTTCTGTCAGTAAAATAATAATAATATTAATAATAATAATTTTGTGATTTTGTGATACAAAAGTCAGCATATAGATCACAATCTCCAGTATATATCTCTCGTTTGCTGTGACATACTGTGTTTTTGTGTCAGTAAAATAATAATAATAATAATAATTTTGTGATACAAAATCCTGCATATATCTCTCATTTGCTGTGACATACTGTGTTTTTGTGTCAGTAAAATAATAATAATAGTAATAATAATAATAATAATAATAATAGTTTGCTGTGTTCTAATCTTTAGTTGTGTTTCCAATAATAATAGCATATAGATGGCTGGCCCCTTATCTCTACCTTTCCCTGATCCCAGTCCTCTTTTCCTCCTCCTCCCTGTTTCAGTCTTAGTAATTCCTCTGACATTCCCTACTTTGGAAGAGAGCCCCTCAGAGCATGCGCAGAGTGCACTGCCAGAGGGCGGGGCTGGTGGAGTGCGAGGGGGCGTGTCCTATTCCAGGCGGGGGGCGGAGCTTGGGAGAAGAGAAGAGGAGGAGGGTCCGAAAGGGGGCGGAGCTTAGGGCGCATGCGCAGTGCTGAGTAGGGCGAGAGAGAGAGAGAAGAGGCGGCGGCGCTGCTTTGGCGGCCATGGGGGGCGTCGTCGTCGACGCCATCCGAGCGCCCCCTCCTCGCTCCCAGGTGAGACCCCCTTCCCCCTCAGGGCCTAGCGAACCCCACGAAGCCCGCTTTTTCCTGGCCGCGCCTTTCCTCCTCCTGAGACGAGTTAGCTGAGGAGGAGCCCTTCCGGGTCAGCCGGGGTCAAGCGCCAAGCCCCGCCCACCCAGGCCCCCCATTGGCTCCTCCCATTAATCATAATAATAATAATAATCTCCCCAAGAGGAATCCTATGAGTTGGGAGAAACCCCCAAAGGCCATCCAGTCTAACCTCCTTTTGCCATTATACAGGAATAATAATAATAATAATGACTTTATTATCTTATCTCCCCAAGAGGTCTGTGAAGCAGATCTTCATAGAATCCTATGAGTTGGGAGAGACCCCAAAAGGCCATCCAGTCCAACCCCCCTTTTGCCATTATACAGGAAGATAATAATAATAATAATAATGAGGCTGGATGGCCATCTTTCAGGGATGCTTTGATGGTGGCAGAAAGAGGTTGGACTCGATGGCCTTTAGAGGTCCCTTCCACCTTTATTATTATTATTATTGAATCTGGATGGCCATCTATTGGGGGTGCTTGGATTGTGCTTTCCCTGCCTGAAGACAAAAGGAGGTTGGACTAGATGGCCTTTAGAGGTCCCTTCCACCTTCAATTATTATTGAAAATGGATGGCCATTTGTTGGGAGTGCTTGGATTGTGCTTTTCCTGCCAGAAGACAGAAGGAGGTTGGACTCAATGGCCTTTAGAGGTCCCTTTCACCTTCAATTATTATTGAAGCTGGATGGCCATCTGTTGTGAGTGCTTGGATTGTGCATTTCCTGCCTGAAGACAGAAGGAGGTTGGACTAGATGGCTTTTGGAGGTCCCTTCCACCTCTATTATTATTATTATTATTATTATTATTATTGTAGCTGGATGGCCATCTATTGAGGGTGCTTGGATTGTGCTTTTCCTGCCTGGAGACAGAAGGAGGTTGGACTCGATGGCCTTTAGAGGTCCCTTCCACCTCTCTTATTGTTATTATTATTGAAGCTGGATGGCCATCTATTGGGAGTGCTTGGATTGTGCTTTTCCTGCCTGAAGACAGAAGGAGGTTGGACTCGATGGCCTCTTATAATTGTTGTTATTATTATTATTCTTATTGACGCCGTGTGGTCTCTTCTCTAACTGTTGATATTGTTGTTGTTATTATTGAGGCCAGATGATCATCTGTCGAGGGTATTTTGATTGTGCTTTTCCTGCATGGCGGAATGGGGTTGGACTAGATGTCCCGTGGGGTCTCTTCCAACATAATTATTCCTGTTGTTGTTGTTGAGCCTGTATGATGATCTATCGGGGATGATTGGATTGTGCTTTTCCTGCATGGCAGATTGGAGTTCGACTAGATGGCCCATGGGGTCTTTCCCAACAGTATTATTATTGTTACTGCTATTATTATTATTGAAGGTGGATGGTTATCTGTCGGGGGTATTTTGATTGTGCTTTTCCTGCATGGTAGATTGGGGTTAGACTGGGTGTCCCATGGGGTCTCTTCCGACTATTGTTATTGTGTTGTTGAAGGCTTTGATGGCCGGAATCAGCAGGTTGCTGTGAGTTTTCCGAGCTGTGTGGCCATGTTCCAGAAGCATCCTCTCCTATTATGGAATAGTGCAGTGATGATTTGGATCGGACATGGATTATGATTTTGGAGAACGTCATTTCGATAAGTGTTTTAAGGTTTGATATGTTTTTAATGATTGTTTTAATATATATGCTTATTTTGTTACGTATGCATTGCATCGTTGCCTATATATGTAAGCCACCTTGAGTCCCCTATGGGGTTGAAAAAAGCAAGGTATAAATAGGATAAATTAAAAATTATTATTATTATTATTATTATTGAGGCAGGGTGGCCATCTATTGGGGTTGCTTTGATTGTGCATAATAACAGAAGGGAGTTGTGTGCCAAGTTTGGTCCAGGTCTGTCATTCATGGGGGTCACAGTGGTCTGTGGAAGTCAAATCCAAAACAGGATAAAGCACTACAAATCCTATCATCTGTGTTATTATTATGATTGAGGCTGGGTGGCCATCCATCAGGGGTGTTTTGATTGTGCATAATAGCAGAAGGGAGTTGTGTGCCAAGTTTGGTCCAGGTCTGTCATTCGTGGGGGTCGCAGTGGTCTGTGGAAGTTGAATCCAAAGCAGGTTAAAGTACTACAAATCCTATCATCTGTGTTATTATTATTATTATTATTATTATTATTATTATTATTGAGGCTGGGTGGCCATCTGTCGGGGGTGTTTTGATTGTGCACAATAGCAGAAGGCAGTTGTTTGCCAAGTTTGGTCCTGGTCTGTCATTCGTGGGGGTCACAGTGGTTTGTGGAAGTCGAATCCAAAGCAGGTTAAAGTGCTGCAGATCCTATCAACCCCTCCAGTATGGTCTGTGGGTCATGGGAGTCTGTGTGCCAAGTTTGGTCCTGATCCGTCATGCGTGGGGGTCACAGTAGTCTGTGGAAATTGAATACAAATCAGGTTAAAGTGCTGCAAATCCTATCATCTGTGGTCCATCCTCCCACAAACCTATCCAGTATATTCTGTGGGTCATGGGGGTTTGTGTACCAAGTTTGGTCCAGGTCCGTTATGTGTGGGGGTCGCGGTAGTCTGTGGAACTTGAATACAAATCAGGCTAAAGTGCTGCAAATCCTATCATCTGTGGTCCATCCTCCCACAAACCTATCCAGTATATTCTGTGGGTCATGGGGGTTTGTGTACCAAGTTTGGTCCTGGTCCGTCATGCGTGGAGGTCGCAGTAGTCTGTGGAAGTTGAATACCAATCCAGTTAAAGTCCTGCAAATCCTATCATCCGTGGTCCATCCCCCCACAAATCCTTCCAGTATGTTCTGTGGGTCATGGGGGTTTGTGTGCCAAGTTTGGTCCTGGTCCGTCATTCGTGGGGGTCGCAGTAGTCTGTGGAAGTGGAATACAAATCAGGTTAAAGTGCAGCAAATCCTATCATACGTGGTCCATCCTCCCACAAACCTATCTAGTATGTTCTGTTGGTCATGGGGGTCTGTGTGCCAAGTTTGGTCCAGGTCCGTCATGCGTGCGGGTCACAGTAGTCTGTGGATGTTGAATCCAAGTCAGGTTAAAGTGCTGCAAATCCTATCATCTGTGGTCCATCCTCCCACAAACCTATCCAGTATGTTCTGTGGGTCATGGGGGTTTGTGTGCCAAGTTTGGTCCAGGTCTGTCATTGGTGAGGGTCGCAATAGTCTGTGAAAGTTGGAGGCCCAGAAAGAAAAATATATTGCCACCCACTACATATTGAGCTGCATAATATGGTCATATAATCCCATTCAAAGCAGTCAGGTTGCATCCTAGGAGTCTCTACGCTGACCATGCAATGCAGATCAGTTTGCATTGTAATGGCAGTGTAGATAGGGCTGCAGGTCCTGAACGAGCCTCCAGAAAGGATCCCTTCCGGAGCCCAGTGATCTATTATCTATTTGGCTATTATCTATTATTATTAGATCTGTAATCTATTTGGCTGATAGATAAGCCGAAGGTGCGATGCAGCATCAGGAAGGAAGCTCTGATAGAGGAGAGAGAGCACATCTGAAAACTGGGCCGCCACTACATCTCTGCTGCCAAAGACGTCTCTGTCGTTTTGACACCATTGACGTTTCCCATCTCGTTGCACCGCTGAAATATTCCAAGCTGGCGGAAAAACAGTCCCAGCCCCTTTTTGCAAGGGTGGGAGCCGGACCAGATTTCCAGCTCTTTCTGGGGCTGTTCTGCTCTCCCTATGTTTCAAGAGGAGGGCTCTCTTCAAAGAGCTCTGTACTCCGCTTCTGTTTTGTGTTGGTTTTGTTTGTCCCCGGGGTCCAAAGTGAGCCGAGGGAGGAGCTGGCAAGCAAGGAAAGCAAAAACCACGGCATTGCTGGTGATTGTGTTTACAGCAATTATTGTGTTTGCTTAGGCGTATCTTCACATTGTTCCCGGATTGACAAGACCATGACAGTGGGGCCATTTGAAGCACTACAAGCAGACCGGAGGCCCCGTTTCCTTCAGTTAATACTTCCGAATTAATTCAATTTGCATGGCAATCCGTGCCCTTGTGTGGCACTGACCAGGTGCTTTCCAAGAGTGCCCTTTAGCACCTTGAGGGCCCTACCTCTGAGGAGGAATGGGAATATTTCCAAGCTGTTGAGTCCCTGGATGCAATGCACGAGGCTAAGAATGTCTGGAAATGTCCTGGGTAGCTTTGGGAGATATTGTTGTTATTATTATTGAGGCTGGATGACCATTTGACCATTATTATTGAGGCCGAGTGGTCTCTTCTAACTGTTGATATTGTTGTTATTATTATTGAGGCCGGATGACCATCTGTCGAGGGTATTTTGATTGTGCTTTTCCTGCATGGCAGAATGGGGTTGGACTAGATATCCCATGGCATCTCTTCCAACATTATTATTCTTCTTGTTGAGATTGGATGACCATCTATCAGGGGTGTTTGGATTATGCTTTTCCTGCATGGCTGATTGGAGTTGGACTCGATGGCTCAGGGGGTCTCTTCCAACAGTGTTGTTGTTGTTGAGGTTGGATGACCATCTATCAGGGGTGTTTGGATTGTGCTTTTCCTGCATGGCGGAATGGGGTTGGACTAGATGTCCCATGGGGTCTCTTCCAACACTATTATTCCTGTTGTTGTTGTTGAGGTTGGATGATCATCTATTGGGGGTGATTGGATTTTGCTTTTCCTGCATAGCTGACATCCCATGGGGTCTCTTCCAACATTATTATTCCTGTTGTTGAGGCTGGATGGCCATCTATTGGGGGTGCTTGAATTCTGCTTTTCCTGCATGGCTGATTGGAGTTGGACTAGATAGCCCATGGGGTCTCTTCCAACAGTGTTGTTGTTGTTGAGGTTGGATGACCATCTATCAGGGGTGTTTGGATTGTGCTTTTCCTGCATGGCAGAATGGGGTTGGACTAGATGTCCCATGGGGTCTCTTCCAACAGTATTGTTGTTGTTGTTGTTGTTGTTGTTGAGGTTGGATGATCATCTATTGGGAGTGATTGGATTGTGCTTTTCCTGCATGACTGACATCCCATGGGGTCTCTTCCAACAGTATTATTCCTGTTGTTGTTGTTGTTGTTGTTGTTGTTGTTGTTGTTGAGGTTGGATGATCATCTATTGGGGGTGATTGGATTTTGCTTTTCCTGCATAGCTGACATCCCATGGGGTCTCTTCCAACATTATTATTCCTGTTGTTGAGGCTGGATGGCCATCTATTGGGTTGTGCTTGAATTCTGCTTTTCCTGCATGGCTGATTGGAGTTGGACTCGATGGCTCATGGGATCTCTTCCAACAGTGTTGTTGTTGTTGAGGTTGGATGACCATCTATCAGGGGTGTTTGGATTGTGCTTTTCTTGCATGGCAGATTGGAGTTGGACTAGATGGCCCATGGGGTCTCTTCCAATAGTATTATTCCTGTTGTTGTCGTTGAGGCTGGATGACCATCTATCGGGGTAGTCTCTTCCAACAGTATTATTATTGTTATTGTTATTGTTATTATAAAGGAAAGACTTTCTGTATATATTTCAGATTTAAATATTATTATTATTATTATTATTATTATTAAACTTTATTTGTACCCCGCTAGCATCTCCCGAAGGACTCGATGCGGCTTACAAAGGCCAAGGCCTCAACACACAACATAACAATACAAAACCTAGAGCAAATTAAAAACAATTAAAGCAATATAAACAACAAGCAATAAACAATACACTAAGACATAATAAAACTGGGCCGGGCCAGAGTAATGGGTAATATTAATGTCAAAAATACATAGTATGATTTTACATAGGAGTTGTGCTACATTAGAAAAGTAAAGACAAATATCACTTAAATAAAATAAACATTAAATATTAAATAACCAGAAAAATACTTCACGAAATGGAGCCCAGCTGCTCATTGGAGGGAAAGAAATGAGAGGCAAAGATGAAGTCCTCTGGCCACATCATGAGAAGACGGGAAAGCTTGGAGAAGGGAATGATGCTGGGGAAAATGGAAGGAAAAAGGAAGAGGGGCCGACCAAGGGCAAGGTGGGTGGATGGCATCCTTGAAGTGATTGGATTGATCTTGAAGGAGACCCTGGGGGTGGTGACTGCCAACAGGGAGCTCTGGCCTGGGCTGGTCCATGAGGTCACGAAGAATTGGAAGCAACTGAACGAATGAACAACAACAACCAGAAAAATAAAATAAGGTGTAAACACTAAACTAATCTGGGAAGACACCTTTTCCCACTGTGCGCTTGTATTGGCCCCATTTCCTTCCCGTGTGATCTTGTGTTTTGGGGTCCTCTGGCTGGCAGATCGCAAGGCCTTTCCCTAAACTGCAACCGTGACAATTGAGGTGGATTTGCAGCTCTGCAATGGTAGTGCAAATGAGAAACCTGCAGCTTTCCCGTGGGTTTTGGTAGGGCAGGGCAGGAATGCAAGCTTCTCCTTTACCATTCCCTTGGCTTTATAGGCATTAGAAAACTGCAGGTCCCATCAGCCCCAGCAGTGAAGGGTGACGGGAGTTGCAGTCCTGCATCATCAGCATGGGCACCCATGCCATATCGAGATAAGACCTCCTTGGGCATCTTCTTGTCTGCCCACTGACTCCATTTTGTTCCAGAACAGTCCATGATTTTTCCTCCCTCTTTTTGGGGAGAGAAGCTCTTCTTGTTTTCAGCACACTAAAAAGAGAGGGCTGCATATTATATAGATATTTGTGTGTGTGTGTTTATATATGTGTGTATATGGCTCATAATATATTCTTTCTGTTCTAGCATTTGCAAAACAATTCATTTGATGGCTGTTTTATAGGGCATGTTTTATTTATACCGCCGTGCCGTGCTCATAAGCCGCTTTGGATCTCTTGCCGGGTTAGAAATGAAGGGCAATAAATCTGTATAAATAGCAGTCCTTCCCAAACTGGGGGTCAGGCGGACCCTGCGGGTGGGAGGGGCAGAGGGAGCGCTCGCCCTGAGCCCCCAGGATGCATGCGCGGCCCCAGTCGGGCTGCAAATGCCTTGGGCAGCTGCAAGCAGGAATCGGAGCTGGGCCTGTGCGCATTTCTGAGCGGGTTCGGGGCTGCACTCTAGGGCCGCCCCTAGTGTTTTCAGTGGGGCTCCTTCCCCATTGCTCAGATAGCAGCTCCAAAGGACCATCCATCCCCATTGAAGGAAGCTTCTCCAGTTATTTATTTATACTATTTATATTCCGTCCTTCTCACCTGGCAGAGGACTCAGGGCGGATTACAATGCACATAGACATGACAAACATTCAATGCCAATTAGACACACAACATAGATAGAAGGCACAGAGGGAATTTAACATTCCGGCTTTTCTGGCTTCGATTCTGGCCACAGGGGGAGCTGCCACTTCACCATCCACTTGGGACACCGAGTCCTTGATGGAGTACTTCCTCATTCTTCTACACACTGCTGGAAGGTTTTATGGCATTGTTGTTCTTGTTCATTCGTTCAGTCGTCTCCGACTCTTTGTGACCTCATGGACCAGCCCACGCCAGAGCTCCCTGCCGGCCGTCACCACCCCCAGCTCCTTCAAGGTCAGTCCAGTCCCTTCAAGGATGCCATCCATCCATCTTGCCCTTGGTCGGCCCCTCTTCCTTTTGCCTTCCACTTTCCCCAGCATCATTCCCTTCTCTAGGCTTGGCTGTCTCCTCATGATGTGGCCAAAGGACTTCCACTTTCCCTCTAGTCTCCTTCCCTCCAGTGAGCAGTCGGGCTTTCTTTCCTGGAGGATGGACTGGTTGGATCTTCTCGCAGTCCAAGGCACTCTCAGAACTTTCCTCCAACGCCACAGCTCAAAAGCATCTCTCTTCCTTGGCTCAGCCTTCCCTCAGGTCCAGCTCTCACATCCGTAGGTGACTACAGGGAATACCATGGCTTTGACTAGGCAATGGATCTTGGTGGCCAGTCTGATGTCTCTACTCTTCACTATTTTATCGAGACTGGGCATGGCTCTCCTCCCAAGAAGGAAGCATCTTCTGATTTCCTGGCCACAGTCTGCATCTGCAGTAATCTTTGCACCTAGAAATACAAAGTCTGTCACGGCCTCAGCATTTTCTCCCTCTATTTTCCAGTTGTCAATCATTCTTGGCATTGTAAATGAGTTAAATTAGCCTCCCTGCATAAAGCGGTACCTAAATTTCCTACTTGAGAGATGCAACTGTCGTTCGGGCTGCATAGGTCAACAGCAAGCTAGACTATTAATGGTTGGGAGCTTACTCCAACCATTAACTCATGACCTCTCAGTCAGTAGTGATTTAATGCAGCTGGCTACTAACTTGGATTTGGGCAGAATCATAGAATGGGAGGGCATCTAGTCCAATCCCTTTCTGCCAGGCAGGAAGATGCCATCATCATCAACAACAACACTTTGTTTATATTCCACCCTATCTCCCCGAAAGGACTTAGGGCGGATTCCGGCATATATATACACAGGGAAACATTCAATGCCTCAAAACAATGAAATGAATACACAGACAAAGGCTTCTCCTTTCATCTCCGGCTCTGGGAGAGATGCTCATCTCCATTTCCAAGCCGAGGAACCTCTGTTGTCTGTCCCTTTAAGAATTCTTCATTGTTTTCATCCCCTGGTGCTTTCTGAACAGAGGCTAGACGGCTGTCTGTCGGGAGGGCTTTGATTTGTCTTCCTGTGTAGAAGAATGGGGTCGGAATGGATGGGCTTTGGGGATCCCTTCCCGTTTTCTGATGCTGTGAAAGAGTTGCTCCGAAACCTGCTGTCCTGAGCCTGGAAGCCGTACAACGGGAAATCATCTCTGCCCGGGAGCGCCTCCTTCTCCTCTTCCCATCCATCGCCAACCTCTCTCTCCTTGGCACCCGCCGTCCCATCAATCAGAAGGGGCAGAGACGCGTGTGAACAACCCTGTACCTGCGAGGAGGCGGAGGTGGCGTCATTGGCGCATCCTGGGGGACCCTTGGCAGACGGCAGGCGCGCCTCCTCCTCCTCCTCGGGCAGGTTTTATGGGGCGCTGTCAGATAACAGCGGGGAACACAAATTATGGCACCGGAGGCGGTGTCCCCTCCTTATCTGTCCTCGTCCTGCCACCGAGGAAGCTGGCACGGCTGGTCGGAGCGAGGGAGGCCCGCTCAGCGTGGCAGGCGGTGATTAATTTGTCGCAGGCGCCTTTCCGTGCCGCTCTTGGCAGGGCTCATCCATTCTCATCCATTCTGCCGCTGCCACGGCACTCTGGCCAAGGAGCCGGCTGGCGGTTGACGCCCCAATGCGCATGTGCAGGACGGGTTGCGTTGATGCTTCTAAAGGCTCAAAAGTGATAGCTTTGGAAACTTATCGGATGGAGAAGGCTTGCTTGCTGCTGCACAAACCTGCGGATCCAAGTCACAAGACCTAAATTATTATCGTTGTTGTTGAGAGAAAGCAGGTAGGGACATCTAATTACCTCTCAACAAAGGTTTGCTCCAGGCACAGTCAGCCCATTGTATGCTAATCAAGGTGGTCAGTTGAAACATTCCCACCTCGCTCCAGCAGACAAGAGTCCTTTGTCTCACCCTGGTCATTCCACAGATATATAAACCCACTGTCCTATTTCCAACAGACCTCACTACCTCTGAGGATGCTTGCCATAGATGCAGGCGAAACGTCAGGAGAAAATGCCTCTAGACCATGGCCATACAGCCCGAAAAAACCTACAACAACCCGTTGTTGTTGTTGGGTCTTGGGAAGAACTCCTTGATTGTAATAAGAGTGATTTGGGCAATGGGCATGTAAAAAGAGATTAAAAGGTCATCTTTCAGGAGTGCTTTACTTGTGGGTTCTTATCTGTTGCAGTAGGTTCAACCCTTGTGCCGGCAGGACTGATAACGGACAGGTCGGCAGTTTGAGCTCTCTCATAGAATCATAGAAGAGACTTCCTGGGCCATCTAGTCCAACCCCATTCTGCCAAGAAGCAGGAATGTTGCATTCAAATCACCCCTGACAGATGGCCATCCAGCCTCTGTTTCAAAGCTTCCAAAGAAGGAGCCTCCACCACACTCCAGGGCAGAGAGTTCCACTGCTGAACGGCTCTCACAGTCAGGAAGTTCTTCCTCATGTTCAGGTGGAATCTCCTCTCTTGTAGTTTGAAGCCATTGTTCCCTTGCGTCCTAGTCTCCAAGGAAGCAGAAAACAAGCTTGCTCCCTCCTCCTCCCTGTGGTTTACTCTCACATATTTATACATGGCTTTTATATCTCCTCTCAGCCTTCTCTTCTTCAGGCTAAACATGCTCAGCTCCTTAAGCCGCTCCTCATAGGGCTTGTTCTCCAGACCCTTGATCATTTTAGTCGCCCTCCTCTGGACACATTCCAGCTTGTCAATATCTCTCTTGAGTTGTGGTGCCCAGAATTGGACACAATATTCCAGGTAAAGTGGTCTAACCAAAGTGGAATACAGCATGGGGAGCATGACTTCCCTAGATCTAGACACTATGCTCCTCTTGATGCAGGTCAAAATCCCATTGGCTTTTTTTGCCGCCACATCACATTCCTGGCTCATGTTTAACTCTCTGTCAGCTTCAGCTCCTCATGCTTGGACATGAGAGAAGCCTCCCACAGGATGGTAAAAACATCAATCATCCAGACAACATCCTTGCAGACGGCCAATTCTGTCACACCAGAAGCAACTTGCAGTTTCTTAAGTTGCTCCTGACAGGCAAAGGAGATCTTTATCTCCGGTGACAAATTCCGTCTGGGAAAAGTCTCTCCCTCCCGTGAGGGAAACGGAAAGAGAAAGAGATAAGCCCTCGCCAATAACAACAACAATAATAATCTGTCTTCAAAGGCCTCCGCGGAATGTGCAGTTGCTGGACTTTGGATGCTTGGGCCGCCCGAAGGGGAGAGGCCGGAGATATTGCGTGGCCGCAGGATCAGTGAGGATTCCCACCATTATAAATATGGGCCACAATCCTTCCAGGACGCTCTCCTGCGAACTGAGAGGGAGCCAACCCTTGCTCTCCCAAGTTATCCAGATCTGACTGGAAGGTTGGCAGTTCAAATGCATAGAAGGGTGAGCTCCTGCTGTTAGCCCCAGCTCCTGCCAACCTAACATTTCAAAAACATGCAAATGTGAGTAGATAAATAGGTACTGCTCTGGCGGGGAGGTAACAGTGCTCCATGCAGATTGCCAGTGACCTTGGAGGTGTCTACGGACAATGCCGGCTCTTTGGCTTAGAAATGGAGATGAGTACCAGAGACAGCCGGAAGAGGAAGCCTTTACCGTTATCTGTGTTTTGTTGTTTCTAGGCATTGAATGTTTGCCTTTGTGTTTGTGTATGCTGGAATCCACCCTGAGTGCCCTCAGGGAGATAGGGAAGAATACAAATAAATTATTATTATTATTACTATTATTATTATTGACACAAAAGCACCATATGTCACAGCAAACAAGATCTCTCTGCTGGATTTTGTATCACAAATTGAACACTTCCCAAGCATCTAGGACGGTGTGATGTATTTTCGAATGATGTTCACAGATCCAAATCAGGTGGCCTTCTGCAATTGACAGATCGTGATTTTGTCAATGTTTATTGTTTCCAAATGCTGGCTGAGATCTTGGCACGGCACCCAGTGCACCCATCACCACTGGGACCACCTGTACTGGTTGATGCCAGAACCTTTGAAGTTTGATTTTGAGGTCTTGATAGCGGCTGAGTTTCTCCTGTTGTTTTTCCTCAATGCGACTGTCACCTGGTATGACTTTTTTCTTTTCCACAATTGTGATGTGTGGCATGTTGTGTTCCAAAACTCTGTCAGTCTGGATTTGAAAGTCCCACAGTATTTTTGCATGTTCATTTCCCACTCCCTTTGTGGATTTATGATCCCACCAGTTCTTTGCTGCTGGCAGGTGGTCCTTGTGACATAAGTTCCAGTGAGTCATCTGGGCCACAGAGTTGTGTCTTTGTTTGTAGTCCATCTGTGTGATTTTCTTGCAGCAGCTTAGGAGATGATCCATGGTTTCATCCACTTCCTTGCACAGTCTGCATTTTGGGTCCTCCGCTGATTTTTCAATTATGCTTTTGTATTGGATCACACATCGGACACTTCCCAAGTGTCTAGGACTGTGTGATGTATTGGCGAATAATGTGTGCAGATCTGAGTAGAGTAGCCTTTAGCAGCTGACAAATGGTAATTTTGTCAGTGCCAATTGTTTTTAAGTGCAGACCAAGGTTTTTAGGCACTGTACCCATTATTATTATTGTTATTGTTATTATTATTATTTGAAACACAACAAGATGAGTCCACAGCAGACACTCTGCTGGCTGTTGAATTGGGCCGTGGTGTTTTTAGTGTTTTATTGTTTTGCTTGATCTTTTATTATTTGCTTATGACTTTTATTGTTGTATTTGTATGCTGTTGTTGTTGGCCTTGGCCTTGTAAGCCGCATCGAGTCCTTTGGGAGATTTTTGCGGGGTATAAATAAAGTCAATAATAATAAATAATAATCACACGTCGGACCCTTCCCAAGTGTCTAGGACTCTGTGATGTATCGGTGAATAATGTGTGCAGATCCCAGTAAGGTGGCCTTCTGCAGTTGGCAGATGGTAATTTTGTCAGTGCCAATTGTGTTTAAATGCAGGCCAAGGTCTTGAGGCACTGCACCCAGTGTGCCAATCACCACTGGGACCCCCTTGACTGGTTTTTGCCAGAGTCTTTGTGGTTCGATCTTTAAATCCTCGTATCGTGTCAGTTTTTCCAGTTGTTTCTCTGCAATCCTGCTGTCACCTGGGATTGTGACAACAACAATCCATACCTTGTTTTTTAACACAATTGTGAGGTCAGGAGTATTATGCACCAAAACTCTCTCTGTCTGAATCTGGTAGCCCCAGCGGAGTTTGGCGTGTTCATTCTCAGTAATTTTTTCCAGCTTGTGATCCCACCAGTTCTTTGTTGCAGGCAGATGGTCTTTGTGGCACAAGTTCCAATGGATCATCTGAGCAATCGTGTTGTGCCTCTGCTTGGAGTCTCTCTGTGCAAACTTCTTGCAGCAGCTGAGGATGGGATCTATTGTTTCATCTGCATTGTCGCAGAGTCTATTATTATTATTATTATTATTATTATTTTACTGACATAAAACACAGTATGTCATAGCAAACAAGATATATATGCTGGATTTCGTATCACAAAATCACAAGTCGAACACTCCCCAAGCGTCTAGGACTGTGTGGTGTATTATTATTATTATTATTATTATTATTATTATGATTATTGACACAAAAGCACTGTATGTCACAGCAAACGAGATCTATATGGTGGATGATGATGATGATGATGATGATTATTATTATTATTAGACATTTACCAGGTATAGCTGTGGTTGCTGGAAGGGACTCCAGGGCCATCTAGACCAGTGTTTCCCAGGCTTTGATCTTTCATATTTTGGAATGCCGAAGTTTGGGAGCTAGTGATCTATAGTAGGCATGGGAAACAGGCAAGCTCACCAGCATTGGTGCATCCTCCCTCTCGTCCCCCAATCCATGCCCCATTCCAAAATAGATGTGGAGATGCGCAATGCAAAACACTGCCACAAGGCCAGTGTTTACAGAGCAGAGCAGGCATGAGCTAACTTGGGTCCTCTATCCAGGTGTTTTGGACTTCAACTCCCACCATTCCTAACCGCCTTGGGCCCCTTCCTTTCCCCCCTCAGCCACTTAAGCGGAAAAGGAAAGGGAAAGGGGAAAGGAAGGGGTCTGAGGCTGTTATGAATGGTGGGAGTCGAAGTCCAAAACACCTGAAAGGAGGGCCAAAGTTTGCCCATGCTTGATCTAGAGTGCAGACCACCACAACGGTGGTCTTGGAATGGGATGCCTGCCTCTGAGCGGGGGTGGGAGGCCACCAGCTGCCAAAGCGGGCCCTTCTGAGGCATCTCTTTGCATCGGTGCCAGGTCATAAATTGCATTTTTCAACAGCAGCAGTTCCTTTGCAGAGTCCCTCCCTCCCTCTGGCACGGCCCATGGCGCAGAGCGTGAAGCGCATTGGCTTTGTTTAGGCTGGTTCCCTCTCTGGACGGAGGGCAGGCACAGCTTCTTGCGGCCCGAGAGAAAGAGCCGGGCACAGGGCCAAGAGCCCGACGTCTCACTCTCTCTCTCACACACACACACACCATAGAAGGAGGTCCAAAGCGGAGGAGGAAGACTCGCAGCCTGCTTCCTGCTTTCCTGGCGGGAATGTTCTGGATCCAGCTCGGAAGAGACGCTCCCCCATGGTAAGTAGGGACCCCCCTTGGCTTTCCTTCCGGGGGTTTGGACGACTCGGAAGGCAAACTTTCTTCTTGTTGTTTTGGAGCTTTCCGATGTGGCACTCCAGACACACACACATATGCTCTCGGCCTTCTTTGGATGATTAGTCAAGCCGCACAAAAATGTTTGCAAACTTCATCCCAAACAGCTGGGATGGGGAGCTGAGGGCAGGATGTGTTTCCCCCCTGTCTCTTCTGTGCCAAGATCCCTCCTCTTATGGACGTGGAGCATGTCATTGGCGAGGCTAATGAGAGAGTGGGAACCAGGGAAGGGCGGCCCCAGCCATTGGTGAGCCACACCGGCCTCCCACTCATGCCATGTGGCTGCCATGCTCAGAGCCGCCAAGTGCGCCCCATGTACAGCTCCATCACCCCTTGGCCCTTGAAGACTCCAGCTTTGGCCAAGGTTGGTGGCGACGAGGGAGAGGGCCTTCTTGGCCATGCCCTTCCTCCAACTTTGGAACAACTTTGGAACTCCCTCCCCAAGGAAATTAGGCAGACCCCCACACTGCAGTGTATTCAGAGGGAACTGAAAACATAGCTCTTTGGGTGAAAGGAAGAGAAAGAACGACGTGCTTTGAAATGGTTTCATGAAACATACGAGGTCGGGAACGCTAAGGTTGGACTTTCAAAGACGTGACAGTCTTTTTAGGCCAACATCTTTTAATTTGGCATTAAGGCTGTGCAATCTAATTGAAAAGTCATGTTGAATACCGCAGCTCTGAGGGAAGGGAGGGCTGAACCAGCCGTGAGGATGTTCGAACATGAAATCAATGTGAACGTTAAATAGATGAAGAAATGAGGTTCCAGAACGGCCAATCAGGCCTTGAGTCGATACCAGTTCAATGTCTTCGGGCTTCGCCTTCTGCCTTCTGGTCATCATGGGTCCCTCGTGCAGATGGCATTACATCTTGTCATGGCATTACTTCATGGATATTTGCATTGGATGTTCCTGCAACAGATGTGTGTCATTAACTCGTATATTTACTACCCTTTTCCAAAGAGTTTTGGATTTGTTCAGCCTTTGGAATACTTGCACCTACATCATGAGATATTTTGGCAGTGGGACGCAGGATTAAACACAAAATTCAGATGTGCTTCACCTACACCTTATACCAGGCAGAGGCCAACTTTGGCCTTCAAGGTGTTTTGGACTTTGATTCCTACAATTCCTAACAGCTCCAAGCCCCTTCTTCTTTCCCCTCAGTCACTTAAGCAACTGAGGGAAAAAGGAAAGGGCCTGAGGCTGTTAGGAATGGTGGGAGTCCAAAACACATCAAAGGTCAGAGTTGGCCCATGCCTTTGTCCTCTTGGAACTGGACACTCCAGTCAATCACGGGATCATCTGTATACTCTCATTGTGGGAGTTGAAGTCCAAAATACCTGGAGGAACGGCTCAAGTTGGTCTACAACTTTGTCCTCTTGGAACTGGACACTTTAGTCAATCAAAGGGCCATCTGCTAGCCCACGTTGCGGGAGTTGAAGTCCAAAACACTTGGAGAGAGGGCCCAAGTGGGCCCATGCCTTTGACGTCTTGGAACTGGACACTTCAGTTAGTCAAGGGATCATCTGCATACTCATGTTGTGGGAGCTCAATACTATGGGATTGTTGGAGTTGTAGTTTGGCGAGGAACCAGCACTCCTTGCAAGGAGGGTTATGGGCCTCCTGGGATTCCACCCGTGTTGTGGGAGTTGGAGTCCAAAATAATTGGAGGGAGGGCCCAAGTTGGCCCATGCCTTTGTCCTCTTGGAACAGGGCACTTCAGTCAATCAAGGGATCATCTGTATACTCTCATTGTGGGAGTTGAAGTCCAAAACACCCGGAGGAAGGGCCTAAGTTGGCCTATGAATTTGTCCTCTTGGAAGTGGACACTTCAGTCAATCAAAGGGCCATCTGCATACCCATATTGTGGCAGTTGAAGTCCAAAACACCTGGAGGAAGGGCCCAAGTTGGCCTATGACTCTGTCCTCTTGGAACTGGACACTCCAGTCAATCAAGGGATCATCTGCATACCCACGTTGTGGGAGTTGGAGTCCAAAACAACCATAGGGCCAAAGTTTTCTCATGCCTGACTTATTCTTATAGCCTGAAGGTCGTTTTATGCACTGTATCTTTCAATAACTTTGCACACACAGCATTTGGAAGCACATGGGGACAGTTTCTGATTTTGAATAAATAATAATAATAATAATAATAATAATAATAGTGTCATATTCTGAAATAAAGCCATTGAAAGAAACAAAAGAAGTGCCAGTATCCGACTGGCATTTTCTTCACTGAGGTCAACCCATATGTGGTCGGAGCAGCGTATGAGAAGGGAGAGGTTGCACTTTGCACATGCTCAGAGGTGCTGCTATCATCCGTGTTGCATCCTTCCCATTCCAGGCCAAGTGAAAGTAGGTCAGGGAATTGAGAGTTCTCCCTTCTCTATCTGGCAGCTCAAGAAACGGAGGCGACGTGGCTCTTTCCCTCCCCTTGGGCTGTGTCACGCCACCCCCATTCACCGGGGTTTTGTTCTTCCTTCAAACAATCTGCATTG
The DNA here is from genome assembly GCF_037176765.1 of Anolis sagrei. Taxonomy (NCBI): domain Eukaryota; kingdom Metazoa; phylum Chordata; class Lepidosauria; order Squamata; family Anolidae; genus Anolis; species Anolis sagrei. Next base: position 2,039,433 of record NC_090031.1, on the reverse strand, counting down.
TTCCCAAAATGTCAAACGCAGAAGCCCAGGGCTGGTCTGCTTTGTGCCTGTCTGTGTTCCTTCCGTCGTTGTCGTCGTCCTTCTCAGGGCTTGAAAACGCTTGCCTTCGCGATGGTTTCCATGCCTCTGGAGGAAGGACCCATTGCCGCTGCCGAAGTGGGTTTGGAGGAGTTCAGGAGCGAGATGTTTCCAAACAACTGTCAAAACTAGGTCACGGGGAGACGGTGCGTCGCCGGCGAGCGGGAACCGCATTTTGGGAAGAAAGGCCGCACTGTCTGGAGCGATTTCAGATTTCATGCAAATCGACAGCTGTCCAAAGCTGTCAGGTTGAAGAGAGGAGGAGAGAAGTGGGGAGCAAGGGGTCCGTTCCGCTGCGTGCCCCCCAGCAAAGCGCACTTCCCCCTCGCCTTCCCCTCATCGATTGCCTTGTCAGGTCAATGCATCAGATTCCACCAAACGAGTGGCTACAAAGCCAAAAGGAACGGCGCTTGGGCAGCAGGGATCCCATAACATCATAGAGCTGGAGAGCACCCCCAAAGGCTATCTAATCTCTCAAGAACATATAATGATAGCACTTCTGAAAGGTCCCCATCCAAGTTCCAGAGAAAGAGAGCTAACCTCCAAGGCCTCCGTTTTGCCTCTTCCCTGAGATATAGAAGTGGGATGCAATATGAGAATAATAATAGTTCATACTGTACGAGGGATATCCAAAAAGTAAGGTTACAAGGCACGTAGCTCTCACAGGGAATTTTCACGGGGGAAGTTGGCATCACTTCCGTGTAGCGGGAAGTCAGCAGAAGCAAGCGAGCAATGGCAGTCGTCAGTAGCTCATCAACTGGCTTTGTGGTGAAGGTTGTGATGAGCGTCCTCATTCCGTTTCCCTCCAAATGGGAAGTTCATGCTGTACAAAGGATATCCAAAAAGTAAGGTTCCAAGGCACGTAGCTCTCTCAGGGAATTTTCACAGGGGAAGTTGGCATCACTTCCATGTAGCGGGAAGTCAGCAGAAGCAAGCGAGCAGTGCCAGTCGTTAGTAGCTCATTGACTGGCGTTGTGGTGAAAGTTGTGATGAGCGTCCTCATTCCGTTTCCCTCCAAGTGAGAAGTTCATGCTGTACAAGGGATATCCAAAAAGTAAGGTTCCAAGGCACGTAGCTCTCGCAGGGAATTTTCACAGGGGAAGTTGGCATCACTTCCGTGTAGCGGGAAGCCAACGGAAGCAAGCGAGCAGTGCCAGTCTTCAGTAGCTCATTGACTGGCGTTGTGGTGAAGGTTGTGATGAGCATCCTCATTCCGTTTCCCTCCAAGCGAGAAGTTCATGCTATATGAGGGATATCCAAAAAGTAAGGTTACAAGGCACGTAGCTCTCGCAGGGAATTTTCACGGGGGAAGTTGCCATCACTTCTGTGTAGTGGGAAGTAAGCGAGCAGTGCCAGTCGTCAGTAGCTCATCGACTGGTGTTGTGGTGAAGGTTGTGATGAGCGTCCTCATTCAGTTTCCCTCCCAAGTGCAAAGTTCGTGCTATAATACTCTACCTAAATGCGAAGGGCATGAATGCCGCTGCAATTCATCGTTAAATTGTTTCAGTTTATGGAGAGGATGTAATGTCAAGACAGTATGTGACAAAATAGATACGGAATATATTGAGAGACCACGAAGAAATTTCGCAGAGACATCCAACACAAACATCCAATGGATGCCGACGACGGGAGTCTGTCTCCTTCATGAGAATGCACATCCGCATACTGCTCATGCAACACAAGAGTGGTTGACTTCATTTGGTTGGGATGTTTGAAGCCACCCCTCTCACAGCCCCAATCTCGCACCCAGTGGCTATCATCTGGAACACCTGGGTGGAGAACACTTTTCCGATGACGACAAGGTGACAATCGAAGTGACGAACTGGCTGAAAAAGGTGGAGGGAAACTTCTATGACACAGGCATCACCAACTTGTCCCATGGATGACAGAATGTATGGAACTGAATGGTGATTATGTGGAAAAATAGTTATCCCTATGCTACAACCCATGTAAATTTCCTTAAAATGTATTAATTCTTTGTATTTTGAAAAATCTTGTAACTCTACTTTTCAGAGAACCCTCGTAATTTCGTTTTGTGGCCTTCCTATTTCGGACTTCGACTCAACAGGACATGTCATTGAGGTTTCCAGGGAAGAGAAAAACTGTTGTAGCCAATGAGTACAAAATAGTGCCAGATTGATGTGAAAGACCCACACCAGAACGCGTACAAAGTGGTGGTCTAGATGTTTTGGACTTCAGCTCCCAGAAGCCCCAGAAGGCAGAATCTCCTGAGCCAAAGTCCAACGTTTGGTGGTCACAAAACCGAATCAGTTTGGCTTCTTTTCCTTCATTTCCAAGGAATCCATCTGGGTGTCGGCCAGAGACAGATTTCCAGAATTGTCTATTTGCCCGTTGACTGTTGGACTTTCCAGTCCAATTGCGTCTTGCCATAGTTGGGGTCTATGACCGTTTCCCCGTGATTCTCTTCCCATTTTCCTTTTCCATTTTTGGAAGGATGCTCAAGACAGCGTCTCTCCCGTCTGTCTCCCTCCCTCTCTCTCTAACATAATTCATTAACGAGAAATTAATTTCTCACTTACAGCCACGTAATCCCGTTTGATCCGTGTTCCGCGCGGCCCTCTTCCCCCGCGCTTGAAATGCAGTGCGCTTTTAAGGGTTCTGCGAGGGTTTATGAATGTTTAAAAACGGCTCGGCTGGTCCCCAAAGTAATTTGACAAGTCTGTCAGCTATTGATTAAAAAGAGGGAGGGGGGGGGGAGAGAGGTACCTGGAATTATTCAAGATTGCGGGCGCCTTGGGGAATTGGACGGAGACGGGCGCTTGGATGGAGGAAGGGGCGGTGGGAGGGGAATTATGCCGAATGAAGTGGAAGGAAGGGGCCGGGAAGTAAATATGCTCTTGAAATACTTTCTGAAAAATCCATTATGACTGTGAAATTAAACCGAAATGAGTCTTTGGAGGTTTTGGGGAGGAGGAAGAGGAGGAGCGGAAGCCTTGCTCTGCATGGCAAGGGCTCACCTAGGGATGCCTTCTGCGCACCCAAGCCAACTTCGTTAGAGTTGTCCTTTGGAGGGAGCTTTGGCTCACCAAGGGCCTCACCACTGCAACTCCCAGGATTCCATAGCATTGAGCCCAGTGGTGAAAGTGGCATCGAACCGCATTGATTCTGCAGTGTACATGCATCCTGTCAGTATGTAATGTTATATGGTATGAAAATTGCTTATAGTGAAAACTGTGTGGTTATAGAAATACTTGGGTCAAAACATAGAGATGTGTAGTATTGGTAGAATGTCACTTTTGGAGTTTCCTGTGCTGGCCGGATGAAGAAGCCCTGAGAAGAAAGGAAAGTGCTTCTTGCAGCGTGCCGAGATGTGAGCGGACATGATTGAAGGTTGTCTTGTATATTTTGTGTAAATAAAGATAAAGTGCTGCTTTCTAATGAAAGCTGAATTTTTACCACTTCGTGCCTTCAAGTAGAAACTTGGAAGGACAAAGCCTCTGAGATAAGGAAGGTGATTTATCTCAATCTACCAACACATCCTTTGTGTCCAGTTAGTTTGTGGAGCTCCCTTGCGCAGGAGATGTAGGACAGGGCTTGTTTTCCGTGGATGCTAGTGGACCTCAGTTGTTCTTCCTGCAGAGGTCTGGAAATGTGGCCATTCTGTCTACCCAGATGGTCAGTTTGGCTGTTTTGATCTGGATCAGGTAGGCATGCCATTGATCAGTGATAGATTGCCTTGCGCCAACACAGTGATCTGCAGCTGCACCAATGGACTGCACTGAGCTCAGTTTGGATATGTCAGGAGCAACCTCCAAAATTGGGAGTTTGCACTCTGCTCAGCTTTCCCTTTGCAAAATCATTTCTGGATGACTCGCTGCTAGCCTTGGCTGCAATGTCCGCATTGGGCAGATGGCCGTCAATACCTGACCTGCACGCTGCAGCTTTCAAAGCCCACTTCAAAACTTGCAAATTCAGAATTGGATGTTCAGCAGTGGAACTCTCTCTCTTTGCGCCCGAGTGTGGTGGAGGCTCCTTCTCTGGAGGCTTTGGATGGCCATCTGTCAGGAGTGCTTTGAAGGTAATTTTCCTGCTTCTTGGCAGAATGGGGTTGGACTGGATGGCCCACCAGGTCTCTTCCAACTCTAGGATTCTATGAACCTCGTAGGGATGATTCAGTCTCCAGACCTTGGATCCTTTGAGTCGCCCTCTTCTTCTGGACACCTTCCAGCTTAGATCTTTTGAAAGGTGGTGCCCAACATTGGACACAGCATTTTAGGTAGAGAGGTCTAACCAAAGCAGAATAGAGAGGAGTCTGTGCAATGTGGGCTGCTGCGAGAGAATTGAAGCGTGTTTATCACAAGGGAAGGAATGCAATCAGAACGGAGGGCAGGGACGGAAGGAGGAAGCAGAGGGTTGAGAAAAGGCCACTCCTTCCTGGCTAAGGCCTAGCCCTTAATCCCAGGGACCTCCTTCTTTCCCTCCCTGCCGTGTAGACCACCTCACCAGAGCCTCCCTCCCTTGCCTTGGCCCGGATGAGCAAGCATCTGTTGCGAGGCTCACCGGAGGACGGACTCGGATAAACAGATTTCTCTGTTTGCGTTCCCCAGCCTTCCCAAACCAACATATTTTCCTCTCTCCGTCTGTGGATTTTTATTTTTAGAGTGGGAAAGTCTAGGCCCAGAGCTTGGGAAAGTTCCCTGGCAGGAGGGGATTCCCAGAATCCACACAGAAGGACATTCGGAAAGTCTAGCATGCATCCCCCCTCCAAACCCCCTGTGTGTCAAAATGCAGACACAGCTTGGCTAGATCAGACCAAGGCAGAGTGGCCAGTTTATGAAGGGAGGTCTTTTATTCCAAGGTAGACTGCCTAAACAAAGGGAGGCTTGACTCTCACCTTGCACACAGCACAAAAAGATCACAGATTTGAGCCAAACCTTGCCTGCTCTCAAGGTTAGGTAGTGGTTAGAGCAGACCTGGACATACTTGGGACCTCCAGGTATTTTGGACTTCAGCTCCCACGACGTGGGTATGCAGATGACTTCTTGATTGACAGATGCGTCCAGTTCCAAGAGGACAAATGCATGGGCCTTCCCTCCAGGTGTTTTGGACTTCAGCTCCCACAACATGGATATGCAGATGACCCCTTGATTGGCTGAAGTGTCCAGTTCCAAGAGGACAAAGCCATGAGCCAACTTGGTCCCTTCCTCCGGGTGTTTTGGACTTCAGCTCCTACAACGTGGGTATGTAGATGATCTCTTGATTGACTGACGTGTCCAGTTCCAAAAGGATAAAGGCATGGGCCAACTTCAGCCCTCCCTCCAGGTGTTTTGGACTCCCAACTCCCACAATGTGGGTATGCAGATGACCCCTGATTCATTGAAGTGCCCAGTTCCAAGACTACTGTTAGGAATTGTGGAAGTTGAAGTCAAAATACTTGGGGAACCCAAGTTTGCCCATAACTGGGATAGAGGGAATAGAAATGGTTGGATTCTTGAACTGTATAGTTTCTGTTAGTTATTGTATTATTTGGCCCATGCCTTTGTCCTCTCGGTACTGGACACTTCAGTCAATCAAACGATCATCTGCATACCACATTGTGGGAGTTGGAGTCCAAAACACTTGGAGGGAGTGCCCAAGTTGGCCCATGCCTTTATCCTCTTGGAACTGGACACTTCAGTCAATCAAGCGATCATCTGCATACCCACGTTGTGGGAGCTGAAGACCAAAATATCTGGAGGGCCCAAGTTGGCCCATGCCTAGGTTAGAAGGTTGGGCTGGAGATCATGGTTCCAATCCCCACTTGGCCATGGACACCAACTCTGTGGCCTTGGGCACATCACGCTTTCTTGGTGTCAGAGGAAAGCTGTGTTGGCTAACCTCCTTAGAATAGATCTTTCCAAGAAAATGTCCCAATTTGCCTTCTGAGTCAGAAGGATCGGACTTGGCGTCAAGGAAGCTTCCTGGGTTCCTCTCCAGAAGGTTCCCAGGTCCAGTTCCAAGGGAGGAAGAGCAGGGCTTTCAGTTCTGAAAAGACATATAGATAATAGAACCATGGAACACTTGAGTTGGAAGTGACCACATGGGCCATCTAGTCCAACCCCCAGCCATGCTGGCCGGGCCAGGTTAGAGGAACCCGAAGTGTCCCACTCAGTATGGCATAGGCTTGAACTTTGGACTCCTCAGAGACTCAAAACTTGGACCCACCTGTTGGCTGGTATCTTGGACTTACCAGAGACCACAACCTTGGGCCTACTAGGCACTCAAAATGTGGACTCACTGGAACCAGAGCTTTGGATTGTCCGGGGACCAGCACCTTGGACTCATTGGGCACCCAGAGCTTGGGCTGTCCAGTGGCAAGAACCTTGGACTCACCTGGTGACCAGAACCTTGGACTCACCAGAGATCGGATTATTGGATGCACTGGGGATCTGACCCTGACTTCCCACGTCCCAATCCAACCAGTATACCACCCAATTGGACTCGATCTCCAAAAAAGAAGTGAATAGCACAAGAAGTAAAGGAAGATGCAAACTTAGGCAGGAAGGTATGCTGCACCGGAGACGTTCCCTTGGCCAGGAGCCGCTGGGGTGAGGATCGATTGGCCTTAACCAACCGGATCTTTGGCTGCCGGCCGCCGAGACGCCTAATTAAGCCGTCACCCAAGGAAGCCGTCGGCAGCCTGGCAAAGCCCGCTCTCCCGATTGCCACGTCTCCCCGCAAAAATGACAAACACAGGCAGGGCTGCGAGGGGCATCAACATGCGCCTGGGAGAGATCTTGTCACAAGGCAGTCTCTCTAATTAGGCCTGCCTGTATTTAAATATTTTAAAGTGTAATAACAAAAATAACGAAGTGCTTGCCTCTGAGCGTGCCGGGAACGCAGCGATGTGCGGGCGATGCCTCTTCCCTGTCTACATCTGCCTCTACCTCCCACCCCATAAACAACAACCCCTTCTGCAGATCATCACAAACATTTCCAAAAGCCCTGCTTGCAGCTTGATTAACATATGCAGATCGAGCAGGCTTGCATAATGTATGGTCCCTCCTGTAGCACCATTCACCAGAGGAACATCTGCCCCAGGAGACCCCTGGGAAAGCACTCTCCGAGGTCCAGTTTGGGGGGGCTTTGGGGTCTCCGAGGCCGGGTGGGGCCTCTTCCAGGGGTCTTGGGACCCAAGGGGGAAGCAACCCCAAAGCCCCTTCCATTCAAGGGAAGGAAACCTTGGCTGCATGTTGTGACATGCATGAAAGAAGAACCAGTGGGTGTTGCCATGTGCCTTCAGGTGCAAACCTCGCTGGCTTTGCTGAGGCTGAGAGTGTGTGACCTGTCTGGTCAAGTGGGGTTCGAAATGGGCTCTCCTGTGCCACACTAGCTGTCCTCCAGAGTCTTCTAGGTTGGATTTTTCTGTTCTTTCTTCTCATCGCTTGTGAGTTTGAACCTCTGATGAATGCACACACAACCACCACAACTCACCTCTGAGAATACTTGCCATAGATGCAGGCGAAACGTCAGGAGAAATGCCTCTAGAACATGGCCATATAGCCCAAAAAAACCCACAAGAACTGAGTGAACCACCACAACTATTGTCCGTTGTGTGCCTTCAAAGGCCGGCCTCTGTCCAGCGGCATCTCTGCTTTTGCCCCTCTCCTATTTTCCTTCCATCTCTTTCCCGGAGCCTTTTTTCTGCCTGGGAAATAGGCAGAGGGATGGAAATAGAAGGCCGGTGCCACTTTTCCATGCCTTTGGCCCCACGGGAAATGGCCTTTGGTCTTGGGAAAGATGTGGGCTTGCTCCCTTTGGAAGTGGGAAGCGCAGTGGGAGGAAGGCACGGGGTTGGAGTCCTTCCCACTTCCCCAATTCTACACAGACAGTCCCGATTAACCCTCTGATTAACCCCGATTAACCTTCTTGCTAGGTGAAGTGGCCCTCTGGGATGGCACTGGGTTGGTGTTGCTAGGTGAAGTGACCCTCTGGGGTGTCATAGGGAAAGAAAGGTGACGGGTAAGGGAGGAAGGCATGAAAGAGCCACAAAGAGAGCCATGTTGCCAAGGAAATATTGTGATGTAGGGGAGGCAAAGGGAGGAAGGAAGGAAGGAAGGAAGGAAGGAGAAAGAGGGAAGGAGAGAGAAAGAAGAAAGGAGGGAAGGAAGAGAAAGGTGAAAAAGGGAGGAGGGGAGGAAAGGAAAGAAAGAGAAAGAAGGGGTGAAAGCAGAGAGGCCGCTAGATACACTAGTATTTGAATACATGTGTAAGTAAACATGAACGCAACTAAGAACAAAATAATAATAATAATAATAATAATAATAATAATAATAATAATGTGTTGTCGAAGGCTTTCATCGCCGGAATGACTGGGTTACTGTGAGTTTTCTGGGCTGCCTGGCCATGTTCCAGGAGCATTCTCTCCTGATGTTTTGCCCACATCTATGACAGGTATCCTCAGAGGTGGTGAGGTCTGTTGGAAACAAGGCAAGTGGGGTCTATATAAAGAACTCTTGTCTGTTTGAGGCAAATTGGCCACCTTGATTCAAATTGAATAGCCTTGCAGCTTCAAAGCCTGGCTGCTTCCTGCCTGGGGGTCCTTTGTTTGGAGTTGTTAGCTGGCCCTGATAGTTTTCTTTTCTGGAATTCCTCTATTTTCTGAGTATTTTATTTACTGTAGTGAGTCTAGAGGGTTTTTCTTTTAAGTACTGGTAGGATTTGAAGCTGCAAGGCTGTTCAATGCTATTCAAGGTGGCCAATTGCAACATTTGCTTCCGACAGACAAGAATGTGCCATGATGTATTGTTTTGATGTTTTACTGTTATTGCTTTAATGTTTATTGGTTTGCTTTATGAGTTTTATTGTTGTATTTGTTATGCTGCTGTTTTACTGAGGGCCTTGGCCTTTGTAAGCCGCACCGAGTCCTTCGGGAGATGTTAGCGGGGTACAAAGAAAGTTAATAATAATAATAATAGTAATAATAATAGTAATAATAATAATTCTTTCTCCCACTCTGGACATTATTCCACAGGGAGGGTGGGAGGGAGGGATATATCCCCCTCTGTGGAATGATGTCCAGGCAAGTGGGGTTTATATTTTTTTATTTACTTACTTACTTTATTTGTATACCGCTGTTTTCGGCCCTTAGGCGACTCACAGCAGTTAACAACAAGAACAGCAAAAATTCAATGCTACCATAACATGGTATAAAAAACAGTTAACATCATAACATATTATAGAAAAGTATACAATTAACAGCAATATACAATTAACACCAATAGCCATTCGCTAGCGTCTCATCACTAAAAACATGATCCAGATCCGTCATCCATTGTTCCATTCCTATGTTCATTACCTTCATTGCACTGACTATTCGAACGCCTGCTCAAACAACCAGGTTTTCACTTTTTTGCGGAATACCATTAATGATGGAGCTAGTCTAATGTCCGTGGGAAGGGCGTTCCACAGCCGCGGGGCCACCACCGAGAAGGCCCTATCTCTCGTCCCTGCCAGCCGTGCCTGGGAAGCAGGCGGGATCGAGAGCAGGGCCTCCCCGGAAGATCTCTAAAGTCCTGGTGGGTTCATAGGCAGAGATGCGGTCGGATAGGTAGCTTGGGCCGGAACCGTTTAGGGCTTTAAAGGCCAATGCCAGCACTTTGAATTCAGCCCGGTAGCAGATCGGTAGCCAGTGGAGTTGGCGCAACAGGGGGGTTGTATGCTCCCTGCGCTCCACTCCTGTTAAAATCATGGCTGCCGAGCGTTGGACTAGTTGGAGCTTCCGAGCCGTCTTCAAAAGCAACCCCACGTAGAGAGCGTTGCAGTAGTCTAATTGGGATGTAACCAGAGCGTGGACTACTGTGGCCAAGTCAGACTTCCCAAGGTATGGGCGCAGCTGGCGCACAAGCTTTAGCTGTGCAAATGCTCCCCTGGTCACCGCCGAAACCTGGGGTTCCAGGCTCAGCAATGAGTCCAGGGTCACTCCCAAGCTGGGAACCTGTGTCTTCAGGGGGAGTGCGGCCCCATCCAACACAGGCTGTAACCCTATGCCCTGTTCGGCCTTGCAACTGACCAGGAGTACCTCTGTCTTGTCTGGATTCAGTTTCAATCTGTTGTCCCTCATCCAGACCGTCACAGCGGCCAAGCACTGGTTCAGGACCTGAACAGCCTCCTTAGTAGCAGGTGGGAAGGAGTGACAGAGTTGGACATCATCCGCGTACAGGTGACACCGCATCCCGAAACTCCGGATGATCTATATAGATATAGATATAATGTGAGGCAAGTAGGGTTCATATATATAGTAGGGTTTATATATATAGATATAGATATAGATATATGAGAACCCCACTTGCCTCACAACCTCTGAGGATGCCTGCCACAGATACGGGCGAAACCTCAAGAGAGAATGCTTCTGGAACATGACCAGATAGCCCGGAAAACTCACAGCAACCCAATCAGGGTTGCCTTCAAAAGGCCATTGACTCTGTCGATGGCGAATCCGTGGATATAGTGGGCCAACTATAATTTCTTGACATAGCAGTCGGTGCTCTTTAGTTTTTCCCCAGGTTAGTCTACAACAACTCCCATCCCTTTCATACGATCATATTTATCCACACTCTGTTTTTCTCTCTGGATCAATACACTCAAGAACAATATAATTCAAAACCTATCAAATGTCAAGGCCAGCAGGCCCTGCCAGGGGTTGGCCTTCAGCCTCTTGGAGTTGGAAAGGGAACCTTAGAGGTCATCTATTCCGACCCCTTCTCATTGCAACAGGTGAAGGGACTGACTAACCCACCTCTTGCCGATTTGGAGAAACAGACCTCTGAAATGCGTGGGCTGGCCAGAAGGCGCCCTGCGACTCCAATGCACACAACAGACAGGCGCACGGATCCTTGCGGTGCAATCCGCTTTGGGGCAGAGGCACATCCCAGGCCCAGACTGGTCCAACCGGTTGGTAGATGGCCAGGAATGCCTCTTTGCCCTAAAGGCAAGGAAAGCCAGAAAGAAATGCACAAGCGCCAGCCATGCCCTCCCTCCCTCCCTCTCTGCTTGGGTCCTGATCTGCAAAGCTGGCAGCTCTGTTTGCCTTGGGTTTGGAAGGAGGGGTGCCTTTCCCTCCCCTTTCGAAGGCAAACACGGAGACGGAAAAGTCAGATTACTCTCCCTCTTGAGGGCTTGGAATCTATTTCAATGAAAAATCTTCAAATACTTTAATAGTGTTGCTACATTGCAATGTAAGTTTTCATAGAGTTAGGGTTCCCTGGAAAATGAATGTCTTCCCAACGGGTTCCGTGACCCACAAAGTTTGTTCTCATGCTTGGGGGTCCCAAGAGGAGGAGATGGGGGGACAGAGGGGGGGGCAAAGGGAACGCTTCCTTGAAGCCAAAACTGACTTGGGACCAGGTGCCGCTTTGGAAGCCGCTCTCTCGTCTCTGAGGTTACCTTGACAGGTGGAGACATCCATCACCAGCAAGCGCTGCTTTGACGGAAAGCAGGAAGACAGACGAATGGAGGTGTCGGGAGGGAGATGCGGGGCTGATTTATGGGGGAAACAAGGGTGGGAGGCTTCTGGGAGGCAGGCGCCTCCGTGCCCCTTTCAGGGCCAGTTTGCCTCCATCACAGTTCAGGAAGTTCTGCGGCCCAAAGGAAGAGGCCCTCCCTTTGCAGGCATTCCCTCCCTCCGTCGGTGAGCATCGGCACTAAGGGAGGAATTACCGTATTCTATATTATTATTATTATTATTATTATTATTATTATTATTATTATTATAATTATTAACTATCATTATTATTATAATAAATTATTATATTATTTATTATAATTATTATATTAATTATAATTATATTTATATTATTTGTAATTATAATTGATTATTATTGATTGGGTATTATGTAATACTCTATTATTACAGTTGAGTCTCGCTTATCCAACAAACGGGCCTGCAGAACGTCGGATGAACAAAAATATCAGATAATAGGGAGTCTCCTACTGTAACTCGTCCGATGCAGTGCTAGACATCCTAACAACAGGGACTCAAAGGGTGAAAGCAAGGCAACACCTTGGGGGTAGAGTGTTGAGTCTCGCTTATCCGACAAACGAGCCTGCAGAACGTCGGATGAACAAAAATATCAGATAATAGGGAGTCTCCTACTGTAACTCGTCCGATGCAGTGCTAGACATCCTAACAACAGGGACTCAAAGGGTGAAAGCAAGGCAACACCTTGGGGGTAGAGTGTTGAGTCTCGCTTATCCGACAAACGAGCCTGCAGAACGTCGGATGAACAAAAATATCAGATAATAGGGAGTCTCCTACTGTAACTCGTCCGATGCAGTGCTAGACATCCTAACAACAGGGACTCAAAGGGTGAAAGCAAGGCAACACCTTGGGGGTAAAGTGGCCCAGCAGGAAGTGCCCGGATGTGAAAGAAGAGCGTGGAAATTACAGAGGGAAGGAGGGAGGACGCTTCCGCTTCGGGTCCTCCCTCTTTCCTCCCTCTTCCTCCTTCTCTTGCCCTTTTCACTTATTGGGAATGGAGAGAGACTTTGGGAGTTGAAGGGGAAATGCTGGAGGAAAAGGAGGCGGTGGATAAATGTGTTGGATAAGACGGAATGTCGGATAAGTGAGATGACTGTTTTGGGAATGGAGAGAGATGGGGAGCGCACCAGGACTGTGGCACAGCTGGCTGGGAGTCAGCTGCATTAAGATCACTACTAACTGAAAGATGATGAGTTCGAAGCCAATCCGGGTCGGAGCGAGCTTCCAACCACTTTGTGTAGCTTGTTGCAGCCTGAAAGACTGATAAGTAAGAAATTTAGGCACCACTTATGTGGGGAGGCTAATTTAACTAATTTACGAGGCCATAAAAATCTCCAGCAAGCATGCAGTTAATGAGAAAGTACACCATCGGTGTCACGGATGGACGGTGAAGCGACAGCTCCCCCAGTGGCCAGAATCCCCTCATGAAAAAGCTGGAATGTTAAATAGCCTCTGAGTGTCTGTCTCTATATGTTGTGTGTCTATGGCATTGAATGTTTGCCATGTAGATGTACATTGTAATTCGCCCTGAGTCCTCAGCGGGTTGAGAAGGGGCGAATATAAATACTGTAAATAAATAAATAAATAAATAAATAAATAAATAAATAAATAAAGGGGAAATGCTGGAGGAAAAGGTGGGGTGTCAGATAAGAGCATCAGATATGATGGAATATCAGATAAGCAAACGGTCAGATAAGCAAGACTCTATTGTATTATTATTGGAAACCCGTCAATGCCCAGGTTGTTTGGAAAAGGCATTGTTTGTTTTTGGATGTTCTGTAATATCTGTTGCATCCTGATCCGATGACTCTTAAGTTCAGGACTGACTTCTCAGCTGGACTTAAGGATTGCAGTTTGTATAGTTTGACCTTGGAACTCTTGACTATGGTTTGTATTCCTGCATTATTGGTTGTTATTTTATGAACGCTGATGAAGGAACTCCTGGCCCTGGACTCTTGGGCTGGAACCTTGGCTGTTGCTTTTTCCCCACCCCAAAAGTCCCCGCTTTGAGGGAAACACGCTGTACAAAGCGCCTAATGACAGGGCTGCAGCTCCAAACCTCTCATTGCCAGAGTTCCGCGTTGTTACCGATGTCTCTTCTTTGGATGCATCGCCGGCATTTAAACTCCTCCGCACGCTGTGCACCACAAGCGGCGAGAAAGTGGCGTTGGAGCCTGGCCAGCTGGCAAGCTGGAAAGCGGCAACAGCGTGGCTTTTTTGCGGGAGGGGAGACCTGTTTGCAAACACTGCACAGGTGCGGAGATTTAAGGACACACTTCTCAAAGGAATGGGTTATTTTGAGCCTGGGAAACGAGACACGGTAGGCTCACACGTTGCTGGGCCTTATTGGTGAGGGCACTCTTGATTGTGGATAAACAAAATCCCATTGAACACTCTAGAGCAGGCATGGGTAAACTTGGGCCCTCCAGTTGTTTTGGACTTCAACTCCCACAATTCCTAACTGCCTCGGGCTTAAGCGGCTTAGGGGGGAAAGGAAAGGGCCCAAGGCTGTTAGGAATGGTGGGAGTTGGAGTCCAAAACACCTGGAGGGAGGGCCCAAGTTGGTCCATGCCTTTGTCCTCTTGGAACTGGACTCTTCACTCAATCGAGGGATCATCTGCATGCCCACGTTGTGGGAGTTGGAGTCCAAAATGCCTGAAGGGAGGGCCCAAGTTGACCCATGGCTTTGTCCTCTTGGAACTGGACACTTCGGTCAGTCAAGGGATCATCTGCATACCCATGTTGTGGGAGTTCACACCTGGAGGGAGGGCCCAAGTTGGCCCATGCCTTTGTCCTCTTGGATCTGGACACTCCAGTCAATCAAGGGATTATCTGCATACCCACGTTGTGGAAGCTGGAGTCCAAAACACATGGAGGGAGGGCCCAAGTTGACCCATTCCTTTGTCCTCTTGGAACTGGACACCTCAGTCAATCAAGGGATCATCTGCATACCCACGTTGTGGAAGCTGGAGTCCAAAACGCCTGGAGGGAGGGCCCAAGTTGGCCCATGGCTTTGTCCTCTTGGAACTGGACACCTCAGTCAATCAAGGGATCATCTGCATACCCACGTTGTGGAAGCTGGAGTCCAAAACACATGGAGGGAGGGCCCAAGTTGACCCATTCCTTTGTCCTCTTGGAACTGGACACCTCAGTCAATCAAGGGATCATCTGCATACCCACGTTGTGGGAGTTGGAGTCCAAAATACCCAGAGGGAGGGCCCAAGTTGGCCCATGGCTTTGTCCTCTTGGAACTGGCCACTTCGGTCAATCAAGGGATCATCTGCATACCCATGTTGTGGGAGTTGGGAGTCCAAAACACCTGGAGGGAGGGCCCAAGTTCACCCATGGCTTTGTCCTCTTGGAACTGGACACCTCAGTCAATCAAGGGATCATCTGCATACCCACGTTGTGGGAGATGAAATCCAAAACACTTGGAGGGAGGGCCCAAGTTGGCCCATGGCTTTGTCCCCTTGGAACTGGACACTTCGATCAATCAAGGGATCATCTGCATACCCATGTTGTGGGAGTTGGGAGTCCCAAACACCTGGAGCCTCCCTCCGCCCAAGTTGGCCCATGCCTGCTCTAGAGCTTAGATCTGAGTAAACATGTTCAGGATAGCCTTGTCGCCTATGGAGAAGAAGGCTGGTTGGCCTCCAGGGAAGGAATGGTGGCACTTTGCACATGGCTAGAGGACAGGCCTTCTTTGGTTGCAATAAGCCTTGCAACGCTATGTGAAAATGTTTGTGAATTGCTCCAAGTGCCATTCTAATAGTGAGAGCTGAATGCATTTGCATGTGGGTCTGCCTCCTGGCTAAAAATGGATAGAGTTACATCATGGTGCTCCTGCTTTTTTATGGTGGGCCTCTCATTACATCCCAGGAAATTGTCGGTGTCTGAGTGATGAGGCTGCGGACAAGAAACCAACAAAGCGGACAATGCCGCCCCGAATGAGAGGCCAGACGTTGGCTGGAGAGCCCGGTCCTGCCCCGTAACCTCCCTTGAAGCCGCCCTGCCTTTGGAGCAAGCGGCCACACATTCAGCAAGGAAAGAAAATAGGAGGGTTGCATTGCGCGCAAATTGGGCTCTGCCTCAGGCAGCATGGATGGCACAAAGCCACCGGCGCTTTGGATAATTGCAAGCCGGGCTTTTTGGGAGCGTGTGGTGAACGCTCCCAAAAAGCCATGTGGACTGTCTCTGGGAGGGCAAAGGCTCGTTTTGCCAAATCCCTTTTTCAAAAGCCGTCGGCCTCTTTGCTTGCGGCAAAGCAATGCTACAAGTTCAGCTCTGCGGTGACCTGTCTGCTCTTGCCAGAGGAGGACGGATGGACAAACGTGTCCGTACCGCTGGGGATAACGTCGTATTCCTCTGCCGCGTCCCTCCACCCATCTTCCCCTGATCCCAACTTGACCACCATCCCACCTGCAAGGGCTGGCATTCCTTGCTGTTGTTTGCATTGGTTGTCACACTCTCTCAGCCTCAGAGACCCCTGGGAGAGGGTCCCTTTAGGGTTGCCATCGGTTGGGAATGGCATGATGCTTGACGAGGGAGAAGGCGCACGGAAAAAAAGGGGTTAGGCCCTCGTTTAGAGGGTCAAAGCCAATTCCAAACCACAGCCACGCTATGTGGGCTCCCAATGTGTGATGTGCAATGTCAGGGGCCAGTTGGTTGTGTCTTCACCCTATTTGTGGAGCAATCCTTCTGTTGCATCCCCTTGGCACAGTGTACCTATAGAACCTTGTTTTTGTTTTGGCATTTGGTTGCATGTGGCTGTTGCTGGAAGGGGCTGGGAGGGAAGGTGGGTGCGCGGACGGCGCTGGCCCATGTGCGTGCCCGGCCTGCCCAAGAAGAAGAAGCACTCGCCCAGCAGCAGCGCAGCGAGCCCTTGACATTTGTGATGGTGGCTGTGTTGGCGGCAGCAGACGTGGCTCCCTTTCCCCAGCTACAGAGGCAGCCAATGGCAGCGGCAGCCCGAGCAGGCAGGCGCATGGAATGCGTGCAGCTGGAGAGGGAAAAGGAGCAAAGGAAGGACGGGCCTAGTGAGGGGCAAGGGAAGCCAGAGGATTCGGGCCCCATTGGGGCTGGTCTGGGCTGGGCAAGGAGACGCCTGGCAAGGCAGCAGTAGGAGGAGTGGCCGGAGGTGGTGGCCACATTGGGCGCCTCTTGTGCTGAAGCTATGGGGAGCCAGCTGCGGAGCAGGAAAGAGAAGTCCACCCCCCATTTCTACCTGTCAAGGAGTTGATCCTTCCATTTAGGTGGAACCTCTCTCCCTGCTCCGTTGTGTCCTACCACCTCATCACGTTGAGAGGTCAAAGAATGGGTGAGCATCCCTTTGAGAGTACAGCAGCGTTTCTCAACCTGGGGGTCGGGACCCCTTGGGGGTATCCGAGGGGTTGCCAGAGACCACCAGAAAACACAGTATTTTCTGTATTGTCGAAGGCTTTCATGGCTGGAATCACTGGGTTGTTGTAGGGTTTTTTTGGGCTATATGGCCCTGGTCTAGAGGCATTCTCTCCTGACGTTTCGCCTGCATCTATGGCAGGGGTCCTCAAACTAAGGCCCGGAGGCCGGATGCGTCCCTCCAAGGTCATTTACCTGGCCCTTGCTCAGGGTCAACATAAGTCTGAAATGACTTGAAAGCACAACAACAACAGCAACACTATCTCATCAGCCAAAAGCAGGCCCACATTTCCCATTGAAATACTTATAAGTTTATATTTGTTAAAATTGTTCTTCATTTTAATTATTGTATTGTTTTAAAGTGTTTTTGCACTACAAATAAGGTATGTGCAGTGTGCATAGGAATTCATTCATGTTTTTTTCAAATTATAATCCGGCCCTCCAACAGTTTGAAGGACTGTGACCTGGCCCTCTGTTTAAAAAGTTTAAGGACCCCTGATCTATGGCAAGCATCCTCAGAGGTTGTGAGGTCTGTTGGAACTAGGAAAGTGGGTTTATATATCTGTGGAATGACCAGGGTGAGACAAAGGACTCTTGTCTGCTGGAGCTAGGTGTGAATATTTCAACTGACCACCTTCATTAGCATTTGATTGCCTGGCAGTGCCTGGAGCAAACTTTTGTTGACAGGTGATTAGATGTCCTTGTTTGTTTCCTCTCTGTTGTGCTGTTGTAATTTTAGAGTTTTTTAAATACTGGTAGCCAGATTTTGTTCATTTTCATGGTTTCCTCCTTTCTGTTGAAATTGTCCACATGTTTATGGATGTCAATGGTTTCTCTGTGTCACCTGACATGGTGGTTGTGAGAGTGGTCCAGCATTTCTGTGTTCTCAAATAATATGCTGTGTCCAGGTTGGTTTATCAGGTGCTCTGCTATGGCTGATTTCTCTGGTTGAAGGTTGGCACAACGGCACAACAACAGAGAGGAAACAAACAAGGACATCTAATCACCTCTCAACAAAAGTTTGCTCTAGGCACTGTCAGGCCATTATATGCTCATCAAGGTAATCAGTTGAAACATTCACACCTAGCTCCACAGATATATAAACCCACTTTCCTAGTTCCAACAGACCTCACTACCTCTGAGGATGCTTGCCATAGATGCAGGCGAAAGGTCAGGAGAGAATGCCTCTAGACCATGGCCATATAGCCCAAAAAAACTTACAATAACCCACAGTATTTTCTGTTGGTCATGGGGGATCTGTGTGAGAGGTTTGTCCCAATTCCATCGTTGATGGGGTTCAGAATGCTCTTTGATTGTAGGTGAACTACAACTCCCAAATGACAAAAGCAATACCAGCCCCCCAACCCTTGAGCTCACCCCGTCCTGTAGATTCAAACCGCCAACCTTCAGGTCAGCAAGTTCAGCAGTTTAACCCGTTGCGCCACCGTGCCCCCATCAGCAGGACTATGGAGGACTCCCAATTGTTTCTTTCTGTATCTTGATCCCACAGAAGAAGTCCTCCAAAGTGCAACTTAAATTGCTGTACACAGCAGCTTCTCCAAATGAGACCAATGATGACATTATAATATATTATCATATCAACCCACTCCAGGGAAATGAATGGAAATTTCAAACAAGCCAGCAAAAAAAGAATGCATGATCAATAATGCAAATATGCAACCAACCGCCGCCAATGTTTACCTTTGGATTATTTGCCTGATAAATTCAAGAATCGTTCCTCCACCTGGCAGAGCAAAGTGTGGCAAAGTGGGCCTCAGAATGGGGGAAAGGAAATACTGTACGGAAGGGGCTAGGCCTAATCGCAAACTGCTGACCTGCTGAACTTGCTGATTGGAAGGTTGGTAGTTTGAAACCTCGGAACAGGGCGTACTCCTGCTGTTAGCCCCAGTTCCTGCCAACCTAGCAGTTTGAAACATGCAAATGTGCGTAGAACAATAGGTCTACTGGCCCCGGCAGGAAGGTAAACAGCGCTCCATGGAGTCATGCTGGCCACATGAACTTGGAGGTGTCTACAGACAAGGCTGGCTCTTTGGCTTGGAAATGTAGATGAGCACCTCCCCAAGAGCCAGAGTTGAGATGAAAGGGGAAGCCTTTGCCTTTGCCTGTGCAATTCTGTCTCATTGTCTCAAGGCATTGAGTATTTGCCTGTGTCTGTATATATACTGTAATCGGCTCTGAGCACCACCCGCAGAGCCAGAGAGGAAGGGGAAGCCTTTATCTGTGTTTCATTGTTTCGTGGCATTGAATGTTTGCCTGTGTCTGTATATGTCTGTAAATGCTGGGATCTGCCCTGAGTCCCCTGGGAAAGATGGTGTTATTATATTATTAGTAGAGGGCATTATCTTGGAGACTGCGTCTTTTGGGTGGGACCCGGTGTCAGGTACCACAAGTCTGGTTACTCCGGAGAAAGCGGTTTCCCAGCCAAGGAGCTTCTATAGGCATTGGGTGGGCCGGTGTGCAGCAAGGCCAGTGTCCTGGGACCGCTCCCTCCCTCCAAACGGTCTGGCTGACCCTCCGCTTTGTCTCCCTCCCTCCCTGCAGACCCCATCTGATGCCGAAGCTGAAGGAGTCGCGCTCCCACGAGTCCCTGCTCAGTCCCAATAGCACGGTGCAGGCCCTGGACCTCAGCATGGAGGAGGAGGTGGTCATCAAGCCCGTGCACAGGAGCATCTTGGGCCAGGACTTCTGCTTCGAGGTAAGGAAGAGGGTTCGGGAGGGGGGGGGGGGGGTCCCTCACCTCCAGCTTCTACTGCAGAGGGCTGGATTCCTTCCTAAGGCAAGAATTGGACCCAATGGCCCTTGTAGTCCCTTCCAGCCCTAGCATGACATGCTTCTCCATGGATGTCTCCAGAGTAACTGTGTCCCTAATGCCAACAAGTGAGTGGCCTTAGGACATCTCTGGAGGAGCAGAGAGAGATGCACAACTCCTGAGACTCCCCAGGTTGTGTTTCCTTCCCAACAGTGTTGCCCTTTGGTGTAGGGACAGAGTTGAGGGTCAGCTGAGGGAGGGAGGGATGGAGGCCGGCCTAGTTCCTCCTCAGCTAGACCTCACAACTTTCCATGAGGCTTGAAGGAACCCAAGTGACAGAAGGCAGGGGAGCTGCTCAGCATCTTCCTCTTGGGGAGAAGCATCCCAAAGAGATCTTGGCTACCTTTGGAGGGCATCCAGCCAACCAGTGGGGCTACCCAGTGGGCAAGATGGCACCAGCCAAGAGAGAGTTGGCACATTGGGTTATCTCCATGTCCACATTTGTGGCTGGATCAACCATTGGCAAACTTCGGCCCTCCAGGTGTTTGGACTTCAACTCCTACCATTCCTAACAGCCTCAGGCCCCTTCCTTTTTCCCCTCAGCTGCTCAAGCTTTGATACTGTAGGGTGGGCATGAGCAAACTTCGGCCTTGCTGGTGTTTTGGACTTTGTGGCTTTATGGTCCTTAAATTAAAGGATTGTTTCCTTAAGAATCAGATCAGGCAACACTGCGTTATCGTGTGGATCTTGGGTCTTGTTCCATGTTCACGTCTATGTCTAAGATCTTTGGGAAAGTATTGTACTTATGCTTAAGCGGCTGAGGGGGAAAAGGAAGGGGCCCGAGGCTGTTAGGAATGGTGGGAGCTGGAGTCCAAAACACCTGGAGGGAGGGCCCAAGTTGGCCCATGCCTTGGTCGTCTTGGAACTGGACACTTCAGTCAGTCAAGGGATCATCTGCATACCCATCTTGTGGGATCTAAAGTCCAAAACAGCTGGAGGGAGGGCCCAAGTTGGCCCATGCCTTTGTCCTCTTGGAAATGGACACTCCAGTCAATCAAGGGATCATCTGCATACCCACGTTGTGGGATCTGGAGTCCAAAACACTTGGAGGGCCAAGGTTTGCCCATGACTGGGCTGGACCATTGTTCCCATCACATAGCATCCCATCCTTCTGCTTTGCATCTGCATTTTGGGGGATTATGCAAAATGGACAGATGCAAAAGCCCCAATTTGCATAATATCTCTCTGTGAGTTGCCAAACCTGGATGCTGAATTGCTCCCCCCTTTCCCTTCCTTTCCATCCCTTGGCTTCAAGGAGGGGCATTTCAGGGGGCGAGTATTTTCTCCTGTAAAATAATTAAAATTCTGTGTCGCATTAATCCAAGGAAGGCTTGCATTCCTGCAACCGATATCAGCGATGAATTATTCATGCTGCCTCCTTTCCGGCATAATTTGTATTGTGCTTAGAATCTTTTTAGGGGGAAGAATGGGGAGGGGTTGAAATCCAGCCTTAGGAGAGCTTTTTGGCTTCCGAGAATACCACAACCATGTTGGAGACCGGGTGAGCGGCCCAAAACTAGGTGCTTAGCTCATTGGAAGTTTGGACTAAAACCCGGACAGCGATGCCTCCCCCTGATATTGGGGTCATTTGAAGGTGCAGTGTCCTTCAGAACCATAATGAATGGTTTGCATATTAATCCGTTAAAGCTGTAATGCTGTCATTTCCATTGGAGAGATTGGAAATGTGAGTTTCGCAGCCTGCAACGTGGGGCCATTTGGGTGAGAGATAAAGCGAAAGCATTTACATCAGGCATAACAAATAGTTAGTTTTAATTGCTATACGAAGTGGGAAGGGGTGGCTACTCTCCAACGAATGGGGTGAGACCGATCCATGAATTCGGAGAGGGAGAAATCTCTCCTCTGGATCATGGGATCTCCATGTTGCCTTGTGAACTCCTGGTGCAAAATAGGCCAAGCCTGTGGCTTGTGCACAAGGCTCGGGACCCTCCCTCTTGTCCTGTGGCTGCCTTTCCCCTTCTCGTAACATAATAATAATATAATAATAAAACTTTATTTATACCCCGTCACCATCTCCCCAAGGGACTCGGAGCGGTTTACATGAGGCCAAGCCCAACAACACATCAATAAAACAACAAAGAATAAGAAAAACAACAAGCAATAAGCAAAATAAACAATACAATTAGTATTACTCAGACATAGACAATAGGGGGTGTCAGAGGGGTCACCAAAGACCATCAGAAAACATAGTATTTTCTCTTTGTCATGGGTGTTCTGCGTGGGAAGTTTGGCCCAATTCTATCATTGGTGGGGTTCAGAATGCTATTTCATTGTGGGTGAACTATGAATCCCAACAACTACAACTCCCAAATGGCAAGGTCTTTTTTCTCCAAACTCTACCAGTGTTCACATTTGGGCATACTGGTTATCTGTGCCAAGTTTGATCCAGATCCTTCACTGTTTGAGTCCACAGTGTTCTCTGGATGTAGGGGAACTACAACTCCAAAAACTCAAGGTCAGTGTCCACCAAACTCTCCCAGTATTTCTCTTGGCATTGGGAATTCTGTGTGCCAAGTTTGATTCAATTCCATCATTGGTGGAGTTCAAAAGGCTCTTTAATTTTAGGTGAACTATAAATCCCAGCAACTCCAACATTCCCACATGACAAAATCAATCCCCTCCAACCCCACAAGTATTCAAATTTGGGCGTATCGGGTATTTGTGCCAAATTTGGTCCAGTGAATGAAAATACATCCTGCATATCAGATATTTATATTACGATTCTTAACAGGAGCAGAATTAAAGAAGTAGCAACAAAAATAACCTTATGGTTGGGGGTCACCACAACGTGAGGACCTGTACTAAGGGGTTGCGGCACTAGGAAGGTTGAGAACCACTGTCCTAAAGACTGCCAATGTGGGGGCATGTCCACTATCCTTGGGGAGTGAGTTCCAGAGTCAGGGGGCCACCATAGAGAAAGCCCTGTCCCTCGTCCCACCAATCGCACCTGCAAAGGGGGCGGGAGCGAGAGCAGGGCCTCTCCAGATGATCGGAGAGATCGCGTGGGTTCGTACACAGAAATGCGGTCACACAGGTAGGCGGGTCCCAAACTGTTCAGGGCTTTGTAGGTGAAAATCTGCACCTTGAATTGGGACCAGAAAATGAACGCCAGCCAATGGAGCTCCTTAAACAGGGGGGTTGACCGCTCCCTGTAAGTCACCCCGGTATGTAGCCTGGCTACCGCCCGTTGGAGCAATTGAAATGTCCCAGCCGTCTTCAAGGGCAGCCCCACATAGAGTGCATTACAGTAGTCCAATCTGGAGGTGACTACAGCGTGGACCACCCTGGCCAGATCCGACTTCACGAAGTACGGTCGCAGTTGGCGCACGAGCCTTAACATTACTTTGGTGTGCCTTTGAGTCATTTCCCAACATGGTTTCCTTGGCAAGACTTGTCAGAGAGGGCTTTCCGGTCGGTGCTTCGCGCCTTCTGCCTTGTTGTTGTCCCCCAATTTCAGGTTGTGAGGGACCCTTTCTCTCTGCTCTTCCCTCCAGGTGACAACGTCCTCCGGCAGCAAATGCTTCTCCTGCCGATCTGCAGCCGAACGCGACAAATGGATGGAGAACTTGCGGCGGGCCGTCCACCCAAACAAGGTAGTTGCAGCAGCCGGGCATAAGAGCTCAGGGCGACATGCCCTCCCTTGCGTCCTGAATGAGAAAATGCTGGTGGCATTCTACTACTGAGAGTGTCCTCACTTTCTTCATCTGCACAGAGGCTATAGATAGGAAGGCACTCCAAAGGGTCACCACTTCCGCCCAGATAAGCCTGGGTTGCCCTCTTTCTCCCCTCTTTGAGAGACCTTTGTAATTCCCGCAGCCTTAAGAAAAAGCTCAGAGTATTCTTGGGGATCCATCTCACCCAGCATAGTAGTTCTTAGAGCAAGGGTCCCCAAACTAAGGCCTGAGGGCCAGATACGGATCTCCAAGGTCATTTACCCGGCCCTTGCTCAGGGTCAACCTAAGTCTGAATGACTTAAAAGCACACAACAACAACAACAATCCTATCTCATCAGCCAAAAGCAGACCCATACGTCCCATTGAAATACTAATAAGTTTATATTTGTTAAAATTGTTCTTCATTTTAATTATTGTATTGTTTTTAAGTATTTTTTGCAATAGTAATAAGATATGTGCAGTGTGCATAGGAATTCATTCATGCTTTTTTCAAATTATAATCCAGCCCTCCGACAGTTTGAGGGGCTGTGACCTGGCCCTCTGTTTAAAAAATTGGAGGACCCCTGGCTTAGAGGATTGAGACTGGGCCCATAACCAATGTCAGGTATTCCTACAACCTGTTGAGATTAACTTCACAATTCAGCAGCAGATCAGTTGCACAACTTCAGCGCTTTCCAGTAGCTTCTTCCTGCACAGTATTTTCAGTCAACTGCTCCCACAGCCTGCAGTCACTCTGGAACCTTTTACAGACACTTGAGCACATGCCCGGCCATTGTCAGTTTTACCATTGTCTTTCCCCCAGTCTAGATGATGTTACAAACTTACCACAGCATACAGTTATATCTTGTCTTAGCAGACAGGTTCTTTTAATTACATATAGCCTTCGACGAACAACATCACAGCACAAGGAGAAATATACACTGTACATGACTTCCTTATATACAATTCATTTACACATAGCAATCACTGATTGGTTCCCAACTCATTGACTCAACCCAAACCCAGGATTGCATCATTCACAATCACCTGGACTAGGCCAGAACACATTCCCCAAATGATTCCCTATATACAGCTAATGCATGACTCAGCATTTCCAATAGAAGCCCATTAGCAGTGCATGACTCACCTATACATTGTAAAACCTGACAGTTTGTCAGCTCAAACTTCCAAGCAATATTAAAGTACAGTCTACAGCAGTCATGGGCAAACTTTGTCCCTCCAGGTGTTTTGGACCTGTTTCCCCCCTCAGCCTTAAGTGGCTGAGGGGGGAAAGGAAAGGGCCTGAGGCTGTTAGGAATTGTGGGAGTTGGAGTCCAAAACACCTGGAGGGAGGGCCCAAATTGGCCCATAACTTTGTCCTCTTGGAACACTTACACCAGTCAATCGAGATCATCTGCATACCCACGTTGTGGAAGTCCCAAACACCTGGAGGGAGGGCCCAAGTTGGCCCATGCTTTGTCCTCTTGGAACTGGACACTTCAGTCAATCAAGGAGTCATCTGCATACCCACGTTGTGGGATCTGATCAAGAGGATGGAGAAACAGCACCCTCATGTGGCCGTAATTGAGTACAACCTCCAGGATGCCGGTGTTGGGGGAAAATGCCGACATAATACCTCTATCTGTAATCTGTCCTGTCTGTTTAACATCATTGAATGTTTGCCATGTATGTGTTCTTCGATCCGGATCCGCCCTGATTCCCCTTTTGGGGTGAGAAAGGGGGGCGGAATATAAATGCTGCAAATGAATAATAATAGTAATGATAATGATAATGATTTATTTGTTTATTTGTCGTGTCAGAGCAACCAGTCCATTATATTACATTTCTAACAGAACAAAGCAAACAAACAGAGAAAATACGCAACTTGTGAGTTTGGTAGTTGGTTAAATGTCCTTTGACCAGTATCTGGCCACTTGGAGTGCTTCCGGTGTTGCTGCAAGAAGGTCCTCCATTGTGCATGTGGCAGGGCTTAGGTTGCATTGCAGCAGGTGGTCAGTGGTAATGATAATGATAATAATGAACCATTGCATTGCTTTGTGTGCCCAGGACAACAGCCGACGGGTGGAGAACATGCTCACGCTGTGGATCATCGAGGCCAAGGACCTGCCGGCCAAGAAGAAGTACTTGTGCGAGCTCTGCCTGGACGAGGTGCTCTACGCCCGGACCACTTGCAAGTTGAAAACGGACAACGTCTTTTGGGGGGAGCACTTTGACTTCTATAACCTGCCCTCCGTCCGAAGCATCACCGTCCACCTCTACAAGGAGACGGACAAGAAGAAGAAGAAGGACAAGACCAACTTTGTGGGCATGGTCAGCATCCCGGCCGCCTCCGTCACCGGGCGGCTGTTTGTGGAGAGGTGGTACCATGTGGTGACTCCCAACCCGGGCAAGGGCAAGTCCGGGCCCCCTCCCATGATCCGCATCAGATCCCGCTACCAGAGCATGAACATCCTGCCCATGGAGATGTACAAGGAGTTTGCGGAGTACGTCACCAACAACTACATGGTCTTCTGCTCGGTGCTGGAGCCCAACCTGAGCGTCAAGAACAAGGAGGAGATGGCCATTGCCCTCATCCACATCCTGCAGAGCACTGGGAAGGCCAAGGTAAGAAGGGTCTCCTCTGCCTCTGGGCTCGGCTCCGTCCTTCAGGTCCAGAGGGATGGAGGAGGGGGGACCAGAAGGGGCAAAAGGCTGTCGCCAGTGCACACAACTATAGAGTCCATCCCTGGCCCTGGGTAATAAAAAACAATGGCCGATATCTGCCACTCAATGGACCAGCAACCTGGTTCTGTTTGCGTGTGTCCCATTCTTTGCTAATTGCATTTTGGAACGAAGCAATGAGTAATTGTAACTATTTTCTTCTTCAACACAAATTTGTGTGCAAATTCACAGCAGAGTTTTTGGTATGCATTTTCTGCGCAGAACATTGTATTTGTGAATTTTGCACAGCGTTCGATCCCAATCTGTGGTGGTTCTCATTCGTCAGAAAACTCATTCGCCATACAGGAAAATGCAGCCATACCCAAAACTCACAGATCTGCAGTACTTTTATTGGGCCAACCAAAAATGCTCCTAATCCACCGTGCAAACTGGCGTCTTGGTCGGGCAAAGAGGTTAAACAACCACCCATAAAACTTACTCTGTTAGAGTCTCAGGTGTAGATTTTGTCAGGTGGTTGTTTTTCTTCTGGTCCGTTCGGATGGAGGCACATTCAGGTTTCTCGTCCTCAAGTTGTCATTTGAGGAACGTGCTTTTCAATCATTTCAAATATATTTTTGAATATTTTTCCCATTCCAAACGCTACGTCAAAAGATGTCACGTTGGTGTGCCCTTCAAGGCCCCCTCTGCACAGCTGTATGAAATCCACATGGAACTGGGTTATCTGGCAGTGTGGACTCAGATATTTCATCTCAAAGCAGATACTGTGGATTCCCTGCCTGGATATTCTGGGTTATATGGATGTGTGATCATCTGTACTTCATAGGTGAACAAACAAGAGATTGCTTTCTGACTATTTCTTCTTCCTTCCTCATTTTTGTGCGTTGGTTGATACGGTTGTAAGCCTAGAGACATGGGCTATTGTTGTGATGGTGATGGGTTTTGCTTTCCCCTCGGGCTGGAGCCCCTTGGGGGTCCCACGGAAGGGGATGTGCTTCCGCTTGGTGTTTTGTGTTGTGCGACTGCTCCACTTTTCCTAGTCTTAGCCATAAGACGTTATGCATCAACGCATTGATTAGAGGGAAGTCATTGTGGGGCAGGAGGAGCAAGCCATGGTGGTTCCATGATGGATGGGCCACACAACCTGCACTTCTACTCATTGGCCCTCTCTGGAGAGTGTTCCTCCCTCTGGGGCAAACGAAGTGTGCCCGTTTAGGGATGGTGGCAGAGCACTCAGCAGGCGGCTAAGGTGGCCAAGATGGCACCCCTTGGGCTCGCCAGAGGGTGGGACAAGGCTGCCCCTAAAAGCGTTACAGTATCAGGAAGGAGAGCCTGATTGGCTCACGAGTGTCACCTGATAGGTGGAAGCTGCAGAACCCCCTCTAGATAGCTGAAGTTGTGGTGGTGCTGCAGAGCAACAACAACAACATTAAGCCATCTTGATGATGATGATGATGATGATGATGATGATGATGATGATGATGATGATAGTAATAATAATATTTTTAAGTCGTCATGCTGTAAGCTGTCCTGAGCCTCTTTGGAAGTGAGGATGGGATAGAAATGCCCAAAATAATAATAATAATAATAATAATAATAATAATAATTATTATTATTATTATTATTATTATTATTATTATTATCTTTATTTGTACCCTGCTAGCATCTCCCAAAGGACTTGATGCGACTTACAAAGGCCAAGGCCTCAACACAACAACAACATAACAAATACAACTCAAAGCAAATAAAAAAACTTAAAGCAGTAACAACAAAACGCTACACCATAACACAGTAAAAACTAGGGCCGGGCCAAGTAATGGGTGTGGCAGGTGGCATGTTAGATTTCAGGGCAAGTGCAATGTGCAGAGAATCTTAAAACTCTAATAAAGTGCTTCTGGGACATAATGCTGGAGTTTTCCTATTCCGGAAAGGCACATCGGAATAGCCAGGTCTTCAAGCTCTTCCTAAAGACTGCCAACGTGGGTGCTAGTCTGATGTCTTTGGGGAGGGTGTTCTAAAGTCGGGGGGCAACCACAGAGAAGGCCCTGTCCCTTGTCCCCACCAAACGCGCCTGCGACGCAGGAGGGATCATGAGCAGGGCCTCTCCGGATGAACGAAGGGAACGCGTGGGTTCGTAGACAGAGATGTGGTCACGCAGGTAGGCAGGTCCCAAAACATTTAGGGCTTTGTAGGTAAGCACTGCTATTATAATTATAATAGCAGCAATACACTTTATTTATATTCTGCCCTTCTCTCCTCGGGGACTCAGTGCGTACATTCATTGCCTTTACAGTCATATAGAGTGAGACAGACAAACACAAACAAAGGCAAAGGCTTCTCCTTTCATTTCTGGCTTCTGGATCCGGCGTTCATCTCTGGCTCTGGGGAGGGGTTTGTTTCTCCATTTTTCAAGCCAAAGGAGCCTGCGTTGTCACCTCCTGGTTGTGTGACCGGCAAGATTGGTTAGCGCATCTCTCTGACTTTTCCCATCGAAGCGAGAGATGGTGGCATGGTATAAATAAAGATGATGATGATGATTATGATGATGACCTATTTATCTACTTACATTTGCATGCTTTCGAACTGTTCCTCTGACTGACGTTGAAGCCTTGCACTTTTTGAGTCGGATTTTTCACAGAGGGAAGCATCATTCCCCTGACTTGAATGCGCATCATTTTGTGCCCCACAAGCAATCCCACAATCCTCCAAATCATCAGTGAACCCATCAGCCACAGAAGCCTCAGGCTGATCTACAACCAGGGCTTTGATTGTGATCAAGAAAGGGAGGGAGGAAGTCAAGGCCTGAAGAGAAGAGGGCCACAATTGGCCCCTGGGCCAGACTTTGGACATGTCTGAGCTAAACCCAGCAAACGGGCCGGCCATACAGTGGGTCACCCAAAGACCAGGGAGAGGGGTCCCAAGGTGAGGCAGACCCAGCAAATAGAAGGAGGACTTTCAAAGTCTCGCTTTCATAGAATCCTAGAATCCTAGAGTTGGAAGAGACCTCATGGGCCATCCAGCCCAACCCCATTCTGCCAAGAAGCAGGAATATTGCATTCAGATCACCCCTGACAGATGGCCATCCAGCCTCTGTTTAAAAGCTTCCAAAGAAGGAGCCTCCACCACACTCTGGGGCAGAGAGTTCCACTGCTGAACGGCTCTCACAGTCAGGAAGTTCTTCCTCATGCTTTCTGCAAGGCTAGCAAAGTGAGGACCGGAGGAAACTCATGGGGACAATTCTTATTTTGGGGGGCATGTCCCCCTTGGTCCGTACCCTGTAGCCACCGCGGGCCTTTTGCTGAGCTGTTGGCCTCCTCTTCGCCAACTCAAAACCGGTTTGGGATTTGAACGCGTCTGTTGCGGTGCGTTGCAGAGCCGTGCGCCCCTGCGTTCCCTCTCCCTCCTCTTCTCCTCCCAAAGAGAGAAAGGAAGAAAGCGATCTGATCATATTTTTACAAGAGCCGTTCGTCCAGCTAATTATGACTTTAATCAATTGTACAAGCGGCGCGCACACAAACAGGCGCTCCCCTCCTCGCGGCGCTAATTACGCTGTTTGAAGAGGGTGCGATGCGATACGGCAAGTGGCGGCTCCGGAGATAACGCACCCGTCCTCCCTTCTCTCCAGCCCACATTTCCCGGCTTCTCGTGGCCATTTGTGACCGGTCAGCACCTATTAGGAATGGTGGAAGGAGGGCTGAAGTTGGTCCAGGCCTACTATAGACAGTAGCTATATTCTCTCCTGTGTTCCTGCACAGCAGATATCCCTGTGTTTGGGCTGTGGCTGCTGGAAGTTTCCCTCCGGGGTGGTTGAGGCCTTAATCTAATTAGTTTGATCAGCAGAAGCCCCTTAAGATCTGGTCAATCCCGTTAATGGCAATTGCTGACCAGGCGGGACCTGATTATTTCAAAGTCGATCTTCTCCCCTGTCAATCAAGCGGCTCGGGTGGGGCTCCCCTCTTCCTTTCGCTGACATCTCTCCGCTTCTTTTTGCTGCAAGTGGCACAAAGAAGCATCTGAGATCAGACGGGGAAGCCCACCTGGGCCGGAAGTTGGAAATGTCCCCTTTTTTTGACCCCCCCCTCCCCAACCCATCGCATCCCGTTCCTTCATCCCTGGGGTTACTGGAAGCTCTTGGGAAGTGTCATTCATAGGAGGACCAGCTTATTTTCTCCAGCAGTAGGCACTAGGCTTGTGCATTTTGGCTGAACCTCGATCCATTTCTGCTGGCCAGATACCAGTAGACCCCCGTATCCATTATCACATGCCTCCCGAAAATCACAGAGTAGCCAGATATCTGTTTTTGGTCCATAGTAAAAAAAAATGTGGCTAAATCCGGCCCATTGGCAGCAATGAGGAACTTACGAGTCTCCCCTTTCTGTTCCTGGGAACCTTTCCTTTTTTCCTTCATGGGAACCCGGGTGTCAGCAACAGGAAGCACTCTGTCCGGCCCATTATTGGTGGGGTGGGGTGGGGGGCTCCCCAGGCTCCCCTTCCTGCCATTTTAGGCATTGTTTGTCCTTATATCCTTCATTAAGACCTTGATTAAAAACATCAAAGATACCACTCTTTCTGCGATCCTTTCCCTCCTGTCCATAGAGGAAACCAGATTTATTAAAGCTGTTTCTATTATAGAAGAGACAGGTGCTGCAGGCAGGCGTGCGCTTTCTCTCCCTGCAGCACATCACACAGCTTTGCAAGGCGTTTTAAGGAGACCCTGGGAAAAGAAGAGCGATGACCTGCAGCTGTCCTCCCTGGGCTTCCTTTTAAAAACCCTCTTTTTGTCCCTCCTGCCTGGAGTGGGTGCTCTTCAGTCTCCTTTCTGCTTCACGTCTCATGCTTCCTTGAAGCTGTTTCTACTTTCTACTCTAGAGGAGAGGTAACTAGGTGGTAGTCATTTTCAGAGAATGAGGGTTTTCTTTTAGTTTCCTGAGATTGATAATTACTGTCTTTTAGAAGTATTTGACGGAGAGGAAGGGAAGGAGAGAAAACAGCTGAAAAGGGGATTCTTCATTCCAAGCCCCCAAACACCTATGCGCACTTCACCCACCCGTCCCACATGTCCCCAAATCACAGTCAGTCCCACTAAATAAAAATAATCAAGGAAAATAAAAAAAGATTAAACTGTAATGCTGAATAGGGAAGGAGGAACAGAGGTTGGCTGCCATGTGGTTCTGTTACAGAGGGGAATCTGTGACGGCTGGGCCCTTGCTGTTATGGGCAGCCGAACCAACCGAAGAAGCCATTATGGGCACCTGCACAAACCGAAGAAATCGTTATGGGCACCTGAACAAACCGAAGAAGCCGTTATTGGCACCTGAATAAACTGGAGAAGCTGTTATGGGCACCCAAACAAACTGGAGAAGCTGTTATGGGCAGCCGAACAAACCAAAGAAGCTGTTATGGGCACCCGAACAAACCAGAGAAGTCGTTATGGGCACCCGAACAAACTGGAGAAGCCGTTATGGGCACCCGAACAAACCAGAGAAGCCATTATGGGCACCTGAACAAACCGGGAAAGCCGTTATGGGCACCCGAACAAACCAGGAAAGCCATTATGGGCACCCAAACAAACCAAAGAAGCCGTTATGGGCACCTGAACAAACCAGAGAAGCCATTATGGGCACCTGAACAAACCGGGAAAGCCGTTATGGGCACCCGAACAAACCGGGAAAGCCATTATGGGCACCCAAACAAACCAAAGAAGCCATTATGGGCACCCGAACAAACCAGAGAAGCCATTATGGGCACCTGAACAAACCAGGAAAGCCGTTATGGGCACCCGAACAAACTGGGAAAGCCATTATGGGCACCCAAACAAACCAAAGAAGCCGTTATGGGCAACTGAAGAAGCCGTTATGGGCAACCGAACAAATCGAAGGAGCCGTTATGGGCACCCAAACAAACTGAAGAAGGAAACCATCATTTCCTCCAAACTCGGGCTGCACCTATGCTGTAGAATGAATGTCGTTTGATTTTGGATGCTGTTCTTGTACGAGGAGAAAAGCAGAGTAGTAAACAGATAAAGCGCAAACAATACATTGCGTGTGCACGCCTTCAACTTTTAGGGCAATCCCTGGAATTGTGTGGGGTTTTCTTAGGTGAGGAATGCCATGGAGTGGTTTTCCTAGTCCTTTCCTCTGAAACAGAGCTCGTGACATCTGGGATTCGTTGGCAGTCTCCCATCCAGGTCCTCACTGGGGCCTGCCTAGCTTAGCTGGTTCCTTTGGGTGGAGTGTGGACATTCCCAGTGATTGGTTGCATGTGTTTTCAGTGGGGAGGAAAGCCCTCTGTCTTCCAGCCATATTGGATAGTATTAAATATGAAGCCCCATTAAAAGAGAGCGCACTCCCCTTTGTAGCTGAAGAGGCCGCATCCCTCTGAGTGGATGGCATTACCAGGCTGCTCCAATGCTCTGCCTGCCTTTTGGTGTGTGTGTGCGTGTGTGTAATTCTTAAGACATTACTCATCATTAACTAGCGGTAATGCCTTTTAAAATCATAATGTTTTTGCATTTATCTGCTCGTTGATTGCTGTGTGATTGACTGATGGGTGGATTGATTGACAAATGGAGGGAGATGGCATCTCAGCAGAAGAAATAGCTGCTCCATAGGGTTGAGAGAAGGGGCGGGGATTGGTGACATCATTGGATGGGGACGCCCAGGAACCAATCAGCGCTGAGCTCATCCGGCTTGTTGGTGTGATGGACAGAGAGAGCTGCCATCCAGGCCACTCATCATTCTCCAGCTGACAGTTTTGGTTTCCTTTGTCATCGCTTCCTTGTTTGTCTCATTGTGTCATCAAAGTTGTTGCTAGGTGAAGTGGCCCTGTGTAGCATCAATGGGAACGAAAAGTGACATGGGTTACTGTGAGTTTTTTGGGGGCTGTAAGGTTGTGTTGCAGCAGCATTCTCTCCTGATGTTTCGCCTGCATCTGTGGCTAATGGCATCTTCCGAGGTTCTGTTACTCGTGGGGCAAGTGGGGTGTCTCTATCTCTGTGGAATTGTGGAACCCCACAGCCCACCCCCTTTGGGCCCAGAGAAGCAGGAAAGAAAAGGAACAAAGCCAAGTGTCTGTGTCTAGGGGTCAGACTGGCCGTTGCTAGGTGAACTGTCCTTCTCTGAGATTTCTTTCCTTGGTTTGGAGACACCGTTCACTACTTGCTTGTCTTCCTTCCTTCCTTCCAGGATTTCCTGACGGACCTCATGATGTCAGAGGTTGACCGCTGTGGCGACAACGAGCACCTTCTTTTCCGGGAGAACACGCTCGCCACCAAGGCCATCGAGGAATACCTGAAGCTGGTGGGGCAGAAGTACTTGCAAGACGCCTTAGGTAGGTGCCGCGTATTAGGCATGTGCAAAGAAATCAGAAGTTTCGGAAATTGGAAGAAAATAGGAAGTTTTGTAAGTGCGAAGCATTTTCGTGTCCCACACCCAATATTTTCGAATCGAAACTGACCCCATACTTTATCGTTCTAGTTTTGTCAATCTCAGAAGGCTCCCGAAGCCAGTTTCTTATTCAATACCATACAAGGCTGCCTTAGAGCCTTGCCATTCCTCTGTGACATTAATGCAGCCTCGGCATTAGCAGCTGTGCATTTTGAGCACAGCACAGAACTCTGGGGAATGTAGTTTGGGAAGAGAGGTGCCCTATGCCAGAGAATTCAAAAGACCCTGCCCTCAACTACATTTCCCAGAACGCATCAGCATCAGAAAGCACCAAGCAAAGGAAAGACCACATAATTAAACAGGAAATAACACGTTCAAAGTAGGAACAGATTTTCTTTATTAATAATAAAGCTATTATTATTATTATTATTATTATTATTATTATTATTATTATTATTGTATATGTGTATTTATATGTATATATTTCTGCTGAAACAATGTCATTTTGCACACCCACACTCCATCCCAACAATGTCGCACTCTTTGTACCTTGGCTAGTGAAAGCTTTTTATGCCAAATATCCCAAAAAGCCCAAACATTGGTGTTAGGAATTGTGGGAGTTGAAGTCCAAAACACCAGGGGGGAGGGCCAAAGTTGGCCTAGGCCTGGTATCTATCTATCTATCTATCTATCTATCTATCTATCTATTTATCTATCTATCTATCTATCTATCTCATAGTGTATACTTCACTGTATTTTGTACTGTCGTTTGCTGCCTTGAGTCTCTAATAAGAGAAAAAGCATCACATAAACAATAATAATAATAATAATAATAATAATAATAATAATACCTTCATACTATACATTTTATTATGGTTTGCTGCTTTGAGTCTCTGCTAAGAGAAAACGCAGGACAATAATAATTATTATTGTGCATTAAATCACTACTCGGTCAGTAGGGATCTAATGCAGCTGGCTATCAGGTAACTGTGCCACAATAATAATAATAATAATAATAATAATAATAATAATAATTATTATTATTATTATTATTATGGAGCCCCCGGTGGCACAGTGGGTTAAACCCCTGTGCAGGCAGGACTGAAGACCGACAAGTCACAGGTTCGAATCCAGGGAGAGGCGGATGAGCTCCCTCTATCAGCTCCAGCTTCTCATGCGGGGAGAGAAGCCTCCCACAAGGATGATAAAAACATCAAACCGTCCAGGCATCCCCTGGGCAACGTCCTTGCAGACGGCCAATTCTCTCACACCAGGAGTCACTCCTGACACAACAAAAATAAAAATTATTATTATTATTATTATTATTATTATTATTATTATTATTTGAAACGCAACAAGATGAGTCCACAGCAGACACTCTGCTGGCTGTTGTATTGGTTCACATGTCAGACCTTCCCAAGTGTCTAGGACTGTGATGTATCGGCGAATAATGCGTGCAGATCCCAGTAAGGTGGCCTTCTGCAGATGGCAGATGATAATTTGGTCAGTACCGATTGTGTTTAAGTGCAGGCCAAGGTCTTGAGGCACTGCACCCAGTGTGCCCATCACCACTGGGACCTCCTTGACTGCAGTTCAATCTTTAAATCCTCATATTGTGTCAGCTTTTCCATTTGTTTCTCTACAATCCTGCTGTCACCTGGGATTGTGACATTGACGATCCATACTTGGTTTTTCAACACGATTGTGAGGTCAGGAGTCTTGTGCTCCAAAACTCTCTCTGTCTGAATCCGGAAGTCCCAGAGGAATTTATTGTGTTCATTCTCTGTGACTTTTTCAGGCTTTTGATTATTATTATATTACTATTATTACTATTATTATTATTATTATTATTATTATTATTATTATTATGGTGCAACTAGCTGAGCTGCATTAAATCACTACTGACCGAAAGGTCATGAGTTCAAAGCTAGCCTGGGGCAGAGTGAGCTTCCATCCATTATTCTAGCTTGCTGTCGACCTTTGCAGGCTGAAAGACAGTTGCATCTGTCAAGTAGGTAATTTAGGTACTGCTTTATGCGGGGATGCTAATTTAACTCATTTACGACGCCATAAAACCTTCCAGCGGCGTGCAAAAGAATGAGGAAGTGCTCCATCAAAGGACTCGGTGCCAGAACCGAGCATACCCTCATGAAGCCGGAAAGCTGGAATGTTAAATTGCCTCCGTGTCTGTCTATATATGTTGTGTGTTTAATGATTAATTGTTTAAACATTGGCATTGAATGTTTGCCATGTATATGTGCATTGTAATCTGCCCTGAGTGCCCTGCGGGCTGAGAAGGGCGAAATATAAATACTATACATAAATAATACCTATGTACTACACATCGTATTGTGGACTCTGCCACTAACCCGATTCCTGCTCCTGTCCTTAGGGGAGTTCATCAAGGCGCTGTACGAGTCGGACGAAAACTGCGAGGTGGACCCGAACAAGTGCTCCTCCTCGGACCTCCCAGAGCACCAGAGCAACCTGAAGATGTGCTGCGAACTAGCCTTCTGCAAGATCATCAACTCCTATTGGTGAGTGGCTGGCGCTTTGGGTCTTCTCTTCCATCGCTCCCCCTGCCTTGGACTCTAGTTCCCATCATCCCCGCCCGCTGGAGGTGAGGGAGAATGGGAGATGTTGACCCAAGTCTAAACAAGACATTATGGTTCATACACCCTTTTTACCAGGCATGGGCCAACTTCGTTCTTCCCTCCAGGTGTTTTGGACTTCAACTCCCACAATTCCAAACAGCCGGTAGGCTGTTTGGAATTGTGGGAGTTGAAGTCCAAAACACCTGGAGGGAAGGACGAAGTTGGCCCGTGCCTGCTTTATACACACAGAACTTTCTGCTTCTTTTGACTGTATGAATATGAATATCC
This sequence comes from Anolis sagrei, assembly GCF_037176765.1. Classification (NCBI taxonomy): domain Eukaryota; kingdom Metazoa; phylum Chordata; class Lepidosauria; order Squamata; family Anolidae; genus Anolis; species Anolis sagrei. The sequence goes on along the minus strand of NC_090031.1, from coordinate 2,003,032 downwards.
GGTCAATACAGAATTCGTGGTTGGTTGCTTCTCTCTTTGGCAGCGTCTTTCCCCGGGAGCTGAAGGAGGTCTTTGCCTCGTGGCGCCAGGAGTGCAACAGCCGGGGCCGGCCGGACATCAGCGAGCGGCTCATCAGCGCCTCCCTCTTCCTGCGCTTACTCTGCCCGGCCATCATGTCCCCCTCCCTCTTCCACCTGCTCCAGGAGTATCCCGACGACCGCACCGCCCGCACCCTCACCCTCATCGCCAAGGTCACCCAGAACCTGGCCAACTTTGCCAAGTAAGCCTTCCCCTGCTCTCCCTCTTTGGGGTTGGGGTGCAGTATAGATGTAACTGTCTTTCGGGCGGCATAGGTCAACAGCAAGCTGGACTATTAATGGCCAGGAGCTCACTCTGACCCAGGCTGGATTCAACCTCTTGGTCAGTAGTGATTTAATGCAACTGGCTATTAACTAGCTGTGCCACCGCCAGGCATATGCCACTTGCAGAAGGGTGTGCAAGCTCCAACACTGACATAGACTTGGAAAGACCCCCATGGATCATTTAGTGCAACTTTTTGGCATGCAGTAAAAGCACAATTAAAGCAACCCTGACAGATGGCTATCCAGCCTCTGCATAATAATAATAATAATAATAATAATAATAATAATAATAATAATAGAATAATAATAATAATGGCATCCTTGAAGTGACTGGATTAACCTTTAAGGAGCTGGGGGTGGTGACGGCCGACAGGGAGCTCTGGCATGGGCTGGTTCATGAGGTCACAAAGAGTCGGAAACGACTGAACAAATGAACAGCAACAATAGAATAATAGAGTTGGAAGAGGAGCTCCCGGTGGCTCAGTGGGTTAAACCGCTGAGCTGTTGAACTTGCTGATCAAAAGGTCACAGGTTTGAATCCTGGGAGAGGCGTGAGCTCCTACTGTCAGCTCCAGCTTCTGCCTACCTAGCAGTTTGAAAACATGCAAATGTGAGTAGATCAACAGGGAAGGTAAGAGCACTCCATGCAGTCCTGGCAGTGGCTACATGACCTAGGAGGTGTCTAGGGACAATGCCGGCTCTTCGGCTTAGAAATGGAGATGAGCACCAGAGTTGGACACAACTAGACTTAATGTCAGGGGCAAACCTTGACCTTTCTTAGAGTTGGAAGAGACCACCTGGGCCATCCAGTCCAATCCCCTCTTCCATGTTGGGAAAACACAATCAAAGCACTCTTGTGGGATCACATTGCAGGAAAAGAGATTCCAGCTAAACACTAGGAGGAACTTTCTAATGGTTAGAGGTGTTTGGCAGTGGAATATGCTCTCTTGGAATTTCCTTCTCTGGAGCTGGGTGGCCATCTGTCAGGGGTGCTTTGATTGTGCTTTTCCTGCCTTGCAGAAGGAAGGGCCGGGTGACTTTTGTGTGGCAAGTCCTGGACTTGGGCAGCACATGGAGGAGCACGGTGTTGTCCATAGACGCTCCCAGGTCATGTGGCAAACACAAATACAAAGGCAAAGGCTTCTCCTTTCATCTCCGGCTCTGGAGATGATGCTCATCTCCATTTCCAAGCCGAGGAGCCGGCGTTGTCCGTAGACGTCCCTCAGGTCATGTGGCAAATACACAGACAAAGGCAAAGGCTTCTCCTTTCATCTCTGGCTCTGGAGGCGATGCTCATCTCCATTTCCAAGCCGAGGAGCCGGCGTTGTCCGTAGACGTCCCTCAGGTCATGTGGCAAATACACAGACAAAGGCAAAGGCTTCTCCTTTCATCTCTGGCTCTGGAGGCGATGCTCATCTCCATTTCCAAGCCGAGGAGCACGGCGTTGTCCTCCCGGGTCATGGGGCCAGCATGACTGCATGGAGTGCTGTTACCTTCCTGCAGAAGCGATACCTATTGATCTACTCACACTTGCATGTTTACAAACTGCTAGGTTGGCAGAAGCTGGGGCTAACAGTGGCAGCTCACCCCATCCTGCAGATTCAAACTGCCAACGTGGCGGGGGGTTTTCTGGGGCTGGCCGTGGATTGTGGAAGGATAAACGGAAAGAAGGATGGTTTGAGCGTGGCCAAAGTGGGAAGGCCACCCTTGCTGATGCCACCGGGAGAGAAAACGCTTTGTGGGCCAGGCGGCTGCGCTGCATCTCCCGACACACGTCCCTCTCAGTTCTTTAAAGCCTCGGAAACCAAGAGGATCAGTTTAGGGAAAAACAGCCGCGCTGTCAGTTTTCTAAACTAAGCCCAGAGGTTTGGTGGAAACAAAGCGAGAGGGAAGGAGGGGGAAAGATCTAGAGAAATCTCTCCCTTGGCTTTGCTCAAGAAGCCTGAGCCGCTTATCCTGGGGGGGGGGAGGGGGGGGAGAAGGGGGGGTATGATAAAAAATAGAAGCCGCAGCGACAGCCGCCGTGTGATCTCCGAAATGCAGGGAGACAGTTTGCAAGCAAATCGTCTTAAGCCCAGTCCGCTTGAGCGAGGGGAGACGTACAGCCATGTCTTGCGAGGCGACAGGATGTGCTTGCAAATCCCGGGCCGGTCTCATGACGTGCTCACAAAGCGCTTTTACCTTTGGCAGCGCACCTTTGGCTCAGGAGGGCTTGCGGCGGCAGCAGCGACCTTGGTCTCTCCTTGGGCAGGAGGGGAGCGCGAGAGGGGGGCGGCACTGTTGGGATTGGGGGGTTGATGGATCCAAGAGAGGAGGAGCCCCACAAAGCCACCCGGCAGCAGCGGGAAGGGGAAGGGGCCGGGACCACCTCCTGCAGGAGGGTAGATTCTGTATCATAATAATAATAATAATAATAATAATAATAATAATAATAATAATAATAATAATACAGTCATAGAATCATAGAATCCAAGAGTTGGAAGAGACCTCATGGGCCATCCAGTCCAACCCCATTCTGCCAAGAAGCAGGAATATTGCATTCAAAGCACGCTTGACAGATGGCCATCCAGCCTCTTGTTTAAAAGCTTCCAAAGAAGGAGCCTCCACCACACTCCGGGGCAGAGAGTTCCACTGCTGAACGGCTCTCACAGTCAGGAAGTTCTTCCTCATGTTCAGATGGAATCTCCTCTCTTGTAGTTTGAAGCCACTGTTCCATTGCATCCTAGTCTCCAAGGAAGCAGAAAGGAAGCCTGCTCCCTGCTCCTCCCTGTGGCTTCCTCTCACATATTTATACATGGCCCTCATCATATCTCCTCTCATCCTTCTCTTCTTCAGGCTAAACATGCCCAGCTCCTTAAGCCGCTCCTCATAGGACTTGTTCTCCAGACCCTTGATCATTTGAGTCGCCCTCCTCTGGACACATTCCAGCTTGTCCTAAATACTCGGGAAGTGTTCGACTTGTGATTTTGTGATACGAAATCCAGCATATAGATCTCGTTTGCTGTGACGTACTATGTTTTTGTGTCAGTAAAATATAATAATAATAATAACAACAACAACAACAACAACAACAACAACATTTTATTTATATCCTGCTCTATCTCCCCTAGGAAGGGACTGCAACATACACAGATAGGGAAACATTCCATGCAGTTAATACAGTGGAAAACCAATAACACAGAAACACACAGGACAGAGATAGAGGCTTCTCCTTTCACCTCCGGCTTCTGGAGGCGGTTCTCAGCTCCGACCATGGGGAGGAGCTCTTGTTCCATTTCCAAGCCAAGGAACCTGTTGTCCATAAACTCCTCCTGGTCGCGTTGCTAGCATGGCTGCATGGGTGCCTTTTATAATCTTCTTGACAAAGCAGTACCTATTGATCTGCTCCCATTTGGATATTTTGGAACGGCTAGGTTGGCAGGAGTTAGGGTAACAGCGGTTGCTCACCCCGACTCGTGGCCTCTGGTCATCAGTTCAGCAGCACAAGGATTGAACCCATTGCCCCAATCAGCATCATATTCTAATGTATTACTCACTTGGCAAACTGTTAGTACTGCTGGCAGGACAGCGTAGGCTGGTATGACTTGCAGGATTGAGCCTGGGCCCATGACCAGTGTCGGGTAGTTCTTCAACCAGAAGCAGCTCAAACCTCCAAGCAGTATTAAAGTCCTGTCTATAGCAAGCATGGGCAAACTCTATGCTTTCGATGGTGCTTTTCATGCATGGCGGAAGGGGGTTGGACTAGATGGGGTCTCCTCCAATGTCCTCCTGTTCTGACCACTCTCTGCAGGAACGGTGTAATACATGTGTTTAAAGTTGAGTACAAAATGGATACAATTATTTATTATTATTATTTGAAACACCACAAGATGAGTCCACAGCAGACACGCTGCTGGCTGTTGAACTGGATCACACGTCGGACCCTTCCCAAGTGTCTAGGACTGTGTGATGTATCTGTGAATAATGTGTGCAGATCCCAGTAAGGCAGCCTTTTGCAGCTGGCAGATGGTAATTTTGTCAGCTCCCATTGTGTTTAAGTGCAGGCCAAGGTCTTGAGACACAGCACTCACTGTGCCCATCACCCCTGGGACCCCCTTGACTGGCTTGTGCCAGAGTCTTTGCAGTTTGGTCTTTAAATCTTCATAATGTGTCAGCTTTTCCAGTTGTTTCTCTGCAATCCTGCTGTCATCTGGGATTGCGACATCAACGATCCATACTTAGTTTTTTAACACAGTTGTGAGGTCAGGAGTGTTGTGCTCCAGAACTCTGTCTGTCTGAATCCGGAAGTCCCTGAGTAGCTTGATGTGTTCATTCTCTGTAACTTTTTCCGGCTTGTGATCCCACCAGTTCTTTGTCTCAGGCAGATGGTGTTTGTGGCACAAGTCCCAGTGAATCATCTGAGCAACGGTGTTGTGCCTCTGCTTGGAGTCTGTCTGCGCAATCTTCTTGCAGCAGCTCAGGATGTGATCTGTGATCTCAGGATGTTGTTGTTGTTGTTATTATTATTATGTTTATTTGCAAGGAGACTCAAAGCAGCTTACATTAAAGCATTTCAATGCTATTTAAAATACACCAGTCCATCCATTATATGGATTAAATGTCAATTAAAGCCGCACCGTCATATTACCAGTCAACAAGACCTTGATATCCCTCCTGCGTCTGGGACTGCGATCCCCAGAGAGCTCCTGGTGAGGTTGACCATCGAAGATACGCAAGTGTGCACGGGTTAAGAGACTGGTCAGAACAGGAGGACGTGCTGTGCAGAATGCATACAATGTAATGCAAAGGCCAATTTCAGCCTGGGTCGAGTCCAGGGAGTTGTCTTCTTCTCCTTCTTGCTCCCTCCCTTCCTTCCAAGAGTATTCTGCCAGCCAAGATTTCCACCGAACACGTCAGTGTCGCACTCCCAGAACCTCTTGGGTGTGGGCTTGCACAAAAGGGGTCCTTCTGCACAACCGTTTGCCATTGGCCCTTCCTTGCGTGATCCATCATGAGAAGGCCCTCCAGCACTCAGGATTGAGCTTCCATTTTGGACCCCCCCCCCCCCAAGGGTTGGCCCTGACCCCAAGGCTCTCCTGTGCTTCCCGCCCCAGGTTTGGGAGCAAGGAAGAGTACATGTCCTTCATGAACCAGTTCCTGGAGCACGAGTGGACCAACATGCAGCGCTTCCTCCTGGAGATCTCCAACCCGGAGACGCTGTCCAACACGGCCGGCTTCGAAGGCTACATCGACTTGGGACGGGAGCTCTCCGCCTTGCATGCCATCCTCTGGGACGTTGTGACGTTCCTGGACCAGGTAGGCCTCGCCCCAGGGAGGGCATTCTCCATCTCTCCATGGGGATAGGAATCGGGCGGGGGTCTGCCTCCCCACAGCGTCACATGCTGGAGAGGTCACAGCGGGGAAGGCCTGAAAGTCTGCTCCAACCTGTGCCCCATCCCCATCTCCCCAGGTGTTTGGGACTTTAGATCCCAGAATTCCTGGCCACTAAACACCTGGAAGGCCACAGGTTAAAGTGGGGGGGGGGGATGAAATACTTTGCACAGAGCAGAATCAGAGGTGTGGCTATGGAAAGCGGGCAGGGCCATTCCAGGTAAGAATCCGGTGTTGCCTTGAAGTCCTGGCAGGCAGATCTGCTTTGCAAGGTGTGTTCCTCACTTGTGGAGAGAGCAGGGTTCCCCCTAAGTCCTAAGCTGGTCTCCCCAAGTTCTGGCCCAGCAGTGAAATCTCCCTTGTGAAATATACTTGCAACATATTGTTGAAAGCTTTCATGGCCGGAATCACTGGGTTGCTGTGCGTTTCCCAGGCTGTCTGGCCATGTTCCAGAAGCATTCTCTCCTGATGTTTTGCCTGCATTTGTGGCAGGCATCCTTCAAGGTTTTCAAGTCTGTTGGAAACTAGGAAAATGGGGGTTATGTATCTGTGGAATAATGTCCAGGGTGGGAGAAAGAAAGAGTTGTTTACTTGAGGCAGGCATGAATGTTACAATTGGCCCCCTTGATTAGCACTGAATGGCCTAGCAGTTTCAAGGGCTGGCTTCTTCCTGCCTGGGGGAATCCCTTGTTGGGAGGTGATTAGCTTCCCTTGATTGTTTCTTGTCTGGAATTGCCCTGTTTTGTGAGTGTTGCTCTCTGTTTACTGTCTTGATTCTCGAGTATTTTAATACTGGGAGCCAGGTTGTGTTGCTTTTCATGGTTTCCTCCTTCCTGTTGAAATTGTCCACCTGCTTCTTGTGGATGTCAGTGGCTTCTCTGTGTTGCATGGCGTGGTGGTTCTGAGCGTGGTCCAGCATTTCTGTGGGCTCCAATAATAATATGATGTATCCAGGTTGGTTCACCAAGTGCTCTGCTATGGCTGACTTCTCTGGTTGAGTGAGTCTGCAGTGCCTTCCATGTTCCTTGATTCATGTTTGGGGCGTGAATAAACCCCATTTTCCTAGTTCTCAACAGACCCCACCATTTATTTATTTACCGTATTCATATTCCACCGTTCTCCTCACTCCGCAGGGGACTCAGGGCGGATTACAATGCACATATACATGGCAAACATTCAATGCCATAAACACACAACATATATAGACAGACACACAGAGGCTATTTAACATTCCAGCTTTTCATGAGGGTATTTTGTCCACCAGGGGAGCTGTCTCTTCACCGTCCATTTGTGACACTGATGAAGTACTTCCTCATTCTTTTGCATGTTTGCTGGAGATTTTTATGGCCTCATAAATTAGTTAAATTAGCCTCCCTGCATAAGCGGTATCTAAATTTCCTACTTGACAAGCTACACTCTGCTAGCTATTTTTGTTATGTTGTTTTATGCTGTTTTAATTGTTATTGCTTTATTTTAATTGTATTCTGCTTGGGCCCCATGTGAGCCGCTCCGAGTCCCTTCTGGGAAATGGAGGCGGGGTAGAAAAATAAAGTTCTTGCTTCTTCCTTCTTCCTCCTTCCTCCTTCCTTCTTCCTCCTTCCTTCTTCTTTCTTCCTCCTTCTTTCTTCCTTGTTCCTCCTCCTTATTCCTTCCTTCTTCCTCCTCCTCCTTCTTCCTTCTTCCTTATTCCTTCTTCTTCCTTTCTTCTTCCTTCCTTCTTCATTTTTCCTCCACTTTCTTCCTCCTTCTTCCTTCTTCTCTGACCTGGGCGGGCTTCGAACTCATGACCTTTTGGTCAGTAGTGATCTTAGTGCAGCTGACTCCCAGCCAGCCGTGCCACAGTCCTGGTGCAACCTCTGAGGATGCCTGCCATAGATGCAGGTGAAACACCAGGAGAGAATGCTTTTGAAAGATGGCCGGCCAGCCCCGAAAACGCACAACAACCCAGTGATTCTGACCATGAAAGTTTTCGACAAGTATATTTCACTGCTGGGCCAGAACTTGGAGAGACCGGGGTTCGAATGCATGCTCAGCCAATGCACAACGACCCATACTTCCAGCATTTAAATGCCTTGCATTGCAGTGAGCGAGGCCTTGGGAACGGCGCCTCTTCCATTGGCTCTCTTTGCATTATTTTCAAATGCCCCAAATCCTTGCGATGCGAGAAATTGGTGGGTCTGGGGAAGGCTTGCGTTTGGAGGGTCCTGTGACATGAGGGGCCCTCTTTCCCCACAGAGCATCACCGCCAAGCTGGGGCCCTTGCCGCGCATCCTGAGGGACATCAGCGCCGCCCTGAGCAACCCGGCCTCCTGCCTGCAAGTCTCGGTCCCTGCCGATCACGGCGCCTCCACGCCCGGCGCTCCCGGTGGCGGCATCTCCGCCGGACTGCAGAAGATGGTGATCGAGAATGACTTGTCTGGGTAAGAGCGAGAGAACGGGGGGGGGGGGGGGGCTCAGAGACCGCCTTGGGGGGAGGGTTGCTTTTGGAAGCACAAAGGAAACATCGCAAAGGAATCAAAAGGAGGAGGAGGAGGAATTCCAAAGGGAAGCCGGGTGTTATGTAATTTTTTAATTAGGGAACAGAGAGAGAGGGAAGGGAAAGGGGAGGCTGCTTTGGAACGGGAGAGCTCTTGTCAACACAACTTGGCAGCAGATGCAACTATCTTTTGGGCTGCAAAGGTTGACAGCAAGCTACACAAATTGGTTGGAAGCTCACTCCAACCTGGTCTGGCTTCAAACTCATGACCTTTCGGTCAGTAGTGATCTCAATGCAGCTGACTCCCAGCCAGCTGCGCCACAGTCCCAGTGCAACCTCTGAGGATGCCTGCCATAGATGCAGGTGAAACATCAGGAGAGAATGCTTCTGGAACATGGCCAGCCAGCCCAGAAAACTCACAACAACCCAGTGATTCAGGCCAGGAAAGCCACAACTTGGCTTTGATCACAGGCTTCAGAACAAGAGTTACTGCAAAGCTGCTCCCCCCCCCCCCCTCCATTGCCTTCTGTATTGGAAATCAGTGGGTGCCCCCCACTCCTCAATTAGCAGCCAAAGAATTATGCTACTTCCCTCCCGGAGCTGTGGCTGGAAGATCTGGCCCAGGGATGGGCCAACTTGGATCCTCCCTCCAGATTTGTGACACTGACGAAGTACTTCCTCATTCTTTGCAAGCTTGCTGGAGGTTTTTATGGCCTCATAAATTAGCCTCCCTGCATAAGCAGTACCTAAATTTCCTACTTGACGGATGCAACTGTCTTTCGGGCTGCGAAGGTCAACAGCAAGCTACACAAATTGGTCGGAAGCTCACTCCGACCCGGGCTGGCTTCGAACTCCAGATGTTTTGGACTTCAACTCCCAGAATTCCTAACAGCCTCAGGCCCTTTCCTTTTCCCCCTCAGCCGCTTAAGCGGCTGAGGGGGAAAAGGAAGGGGCCTGAGGCTGTTAGGAATTCTGGGAGTTGAAGTCCAAATTTATTTGCAGTATTTATATTCCGTCCTTCTCACCCTGTAGAGGACTACAATGCACATAGACATGGCAAACAATCAGTGCCATTTAGACATACAACATATAGAGACGGACACAGAGGCAATTTAACATCCCAGCTTTCTGGCTTCATGAGGGTACGCTCAGTTCCGGCCACAGGGGGAGCTGCTGCTTCACCTTCTACTTGTGACACCCAAGTCCTTTGATGGAGTACTTCCTCATTCTTCTGCACGCTGCTGGAAAGTTTTATGGCGTCGTAAATTAGTTAAATTAGCCTCCCCGCCTAAATTACCTTCTTGACAAGTGCAAGTGTTTGATGGGCTGCATAGGTCAATAGCAAGCTAGACTATTAATGGTCGGGAATTCACTCCAACCTGGGCTGGCTTCGAACTCATGACCTCTCGGTCAGTAGTGATTTAATGCAGCTGGCTACCAACTGGCCGCGCCATAGCCCAGTCCTGGACGACCCAAGTTTGCTCAGCTGGCATTTATTTGTTTGTTTGTTTACAACATTGTTTACAACATTTATATGTTGCCCTTCTCACACCCTGGTGCTTCGGCCAGGCTTACATATATATATACACACATACACAAAATACAGTATATTACATTATTAGTATAGTACAAAAACAGTATTAAATATTACTATATTGTGTTATACCATTATATTGTAATATTATTAGCAATATTACATGTAATATAAATATATAATTATAATATCATATTATTAGTATTATGTTGCATTGCATTATAATATTATTGGACTGAAGAGCCGCAGGTTTGACCACGAAGTCCTTGAACCCCCCCCCCCCCCCCCATTTTGCAAAGAGATGGTGCTTCCTTGAAACCCCCCAAAAAGTCAAATGTGTCCTTTAAGGGAACAGGGAAGAAAACATGGGTTTCCGAAAATGGGAGTTGCTAGTAAATCCTAATTGTACGAGTCTGGCAGACATATTATTTAATCATTGTGTTACAACTGTGTGCAACGGAGAGGGTGGAGGAGGAGGGAGGGAAAGCAAAGGCCCCCAGCTTCCTGCTCCTTACTTACGTTTTGAGGGTCTCCTGCCACCCCCTCCGGCCGCGCATTGCTAAACCTGGCACATGCCCGCGCCTGAGCACCACTTTTTGTTTGACTCGCTTGCCTTGCTTGCTCTCCCGCCGGCGCGTAGCGTTTGCAGCGTGTGCGCTCTTGCTCTCTCTCTCTCTCTCTCTCTCTCTCTGCACCCCTCCCTCCCTCCCTCCCTGGCTCCCTCCCCCTTCCTCTTTTTTTCTTTCCTTCTTTCTTTCTTTCTTTCTTCCTCTTCTTCTTCTTCTCCTTATGCCTTTTTGTTTCCCCCACAGTCTGATTGATTTCACCCGGTTACCGTCTCCAACCCCTGAAAACAAGGACTTGTTTTTTGTCACAAGGTCTGCGGCGGGCCCCCAGCCCTCCCCGGCCCGGAGCTCCAGCTATTCGGAGGCCAATGAGCCCGAAGCCCCGATGGCCAACGGCGGCAAGAGCCTCTCCATGGTGGACTTGCAGGACAATCGCATTTTGGACAGTGGGGCCGCCGGGGCCCCGAGCCTGGCCGAGGCGCTCCTCGAGAGCCAGCCGGTCCCGGTGAGCCTGTGGTGCACGCAGGTGCAGCCCGGCAGCGGTGTGTCCGCCATGGCCACCGTGCGCCGGGCAGGGCAGACCCCCACCACTCCCTGCACCGAGAGCGCCCCCAGCCGGCCCCAGCTCCTGGCCCCGCTCTCCTTCCAGAACCCGGTTTACCAGATGGCAGCCGGCCTGCCGCTCTCCCCCCGGGGCCCGCCCGACTCGGGCTCCGAGTGCCACAGCTCCCTCAGCTCCCACAGCAACAGTGAGGACTTGGCGGCCTCCGCCGCAAAGCACGGCTTCGGGAACACGGCCGCCGCCACAGAGGACTTCAACCGGCGCGCAGGGGAGCTTGCCCGCCGTCAGCTCTCGCTGACCATGGACAAGGCCGGCCAGCCCACCATGCCGCGGCAGAACAGTGGCGGGCCCCAACGGCGGATAGACCAGCCGCCGCCACCTCCGCCGCCGCCTCCCATCTCGCGGGGCAGGACCCCGCCCTCGCTGCTCAGCACCATGCAGTACCCGCGCCCCTCGAGCGGGGGTGTGCTCTCCTCCTCGCCCGATTGGCCCCTCGCGGGCGGAGGGGGCGGGGCTCGGCTCCGTCAGCAGTCCTCCTCCTCCAAGGGAGACAGTCCCGAGATGAAGCAGCGCACCATGCACAAGCAGGTCAGTGGGCGGGCGGGTGTGAGGGGCGGAGGTCGTCTTTGGGGCAGACGGATTGGGGGCCGGGCTTCCTCTCAGCCACCGAGTGGGTACCCCACCATTCCCAGGGCATTGCCACCTCAGGTCTCTGCTCCATGGCAACCCCTGGCAGTCCCATCCTCCTCTGCTGCCACCTGGCTTGCTGCTTTGCCCGTCCATGTGCCGCTTGCCCATCCCATGCCACGCCAAATCCAGCACCATCTCACGGGGCCCGTGGTGGGACGTTTACCCGGCGACAGATAGAGAGAGACAGAGAGAGAGGGGTTGCTTCCTCCATTTACATACGTCCAGTTAGGGTCGGGGAGGGGGGGGGGCAAATAGGGCATCGCAGGTCAGGGCCCAGGGGGTGGGGTGATGGGTCTCCTCTGGGATTTAGTCCGAATTTCTCAGGAACAATCCAAGGTAGGCACAGGCAAACTCTGGCCCTCCGGGTGTTTTGGACTTCAACTCCCACAATTCCTAACAGCCTGCCGGCTGTTAGGAATTGTGGGAGTTGAAGTCCAAAACACCCGGAGGGCCAGAGTTTGCCTATGCCTGATCCAAAGCCTCTCTCTTAGCAATTTAGCGAAATCTGTCGGATCCATCAGAGCAGAGTCCCAGCAAGGAGACCCAGTGGGATGCCGCGGCCCCTTTTGACGTCCCTCTGCGTCCGTTCCAACCATTAGCGGCCGACATGATCAAATAACGAAGCAGCGTGTTCATTTCCAACCGTGCTAATTGTTGTTTGAGAGCCAATTAGGCCTCGCCAGCGTAGACATGGGTTGGAAATGCTGCACAGAACCTCCTCGTCCTCTCTCTGCCGTCCTCCGAATGTGCCCGGAGAGCCCTTGCCACATGCGGATGATGGGCATTGCCGCCTTAAATATGTAGTTGCTCCCAGGGTTTGTTTGTTTATTTACAAAATTCATATGCCGCCCTTCTCACCCCAAAGGAGACTCAGAGAGGTTTACAAGATATATATACATACATACATACATACATATATATATACATACATACATACAATACATTATATTATTAGCATTAGTATCATATTATTATTATTATTAAATTACAATATTGTAAGTATATGTATATACAATATATTGTGTTAAAGATATGTATATGTACAATATATTATATTATTAGCATAGTACCATATCAGTATTCTATATCACTACATTGTACTATACCATTATATTGTAATATTATTAGTAATATTACATATAATGTAAAATGTATAATTAGAATATCATATTATTATTATCTTTTATTAAATTATAATATTATAAGTATTATATGTATATACAATATATTATATTAAAGATATGTATACATACAATATATTATATTATTAGTAATATTACATATAATATAAAATATATAATTAGGATATATTATTATTATTAGTGTTATCTTTTATTAAATTATAATATTATAAGTATTATATGTATATACAATATATTATATTAAAGATATGTATACGTACAATATATTATATTATTAGCATAGAACAATATCAGTATTATATATCACTATATTGTACTTTACCATTATATTGTAATATAATTAGTAATATTACACATAATATAAAATTTATAATTAGAATATCATATTATTATTATCTTTTATTAAATTATAATATTATAAGTATTATATGTATATGCAATATATTAAAGATATGTATACATACAAAATATATTATTAGCATAGTACCATATCAGTATTATATATCACTATATTGTACTATACCATTATATTGTAATATAATTAGTAATATTACATATAATATAAAATATATAATTCGGATATCATATTATTATGTTATCTTTTATTAAATTATAATATTATAAGTATTATATGTATATACAGTATATGATATTAACGATATATATACGGACAATATATTATATTATTAGCATAGAACAATATCAGTATTATATAGCACTATATTGTACTATGCCATTATATTGTAATATTATTAGTAATATAAATATAATATAAAATATATAATTAGAATGGCAGGACTGAAGGTTCGAATCCCGGGAGAGGTGGATGAGCTCCCTCTATCAGCTCCAGCTCTTTATGCGGGGACATGAGAGAAGCCTCCCACAAGGATGATAAAAACATCAAATCATCCAGGTGTCCCCTGGGCAACGTCCTTGCAGACAGCCAATTCTCTCACACCAGAAGCGACTTGCAGTTTCTCAAGATAAAAAAATAGTAATATTACATGTAATATAAAATATATAATTATTATATCATCATATGATTATTATTAGTATTATATTGCATTTCTTGTTTAGTGCAGGCCTGGGCAAACTTTGCTTCTCCCTCCAGGTGTTTTGGATTACAACTCCCACCATTCCTAAGAGTCTTAGGCCCTTTCTTTTTCCAGTTGAGTGGGAAGGAGAAGGGGCCTGAGGCTGTTAGGAATGGTGGGAGTTGAAGTCCAAAACATCTGGAGGGAGGGCTCAAATTTGCCCGTGCTTTCTACCACCAATACTTTAATATTGCGTGGAGGGTTGAGCTAACAAACCCTTCTTCGGGTTGAAGAAATACTGGATTTTGGTCATGGGTCCAGACTGTTAGGAATGGTGGGAGTTGAAATCCAAAATACCTGGAGGGAGGGCCCAAGTTTGCCCGTGCTTGCTTTAATTTTGCATGGAGGGTTGAGCTAAGAAACCCTTCTTCAGGTTGAAGAAAGACCTGACCTTGGTTATGGGTCCAGACTGTTAGGAATGGTGGGAGTTGCATCCAAAAACACGTGGGTGAATCACAGACTGACCTTTCCATAAAGCACTTTCTGCTGAAGACTTTGGAGGGCCAGGCCCAGCATACATCCCTTGCCCTGGCTGTGGGCAAACAGTGGAGGGTCTGCTCTCCCTTTGTGCCACGGCCAAGGTCTCCGGACTTGACGAGGTTGCTTCCCGTGCCCGGTGTTCTCTGCTGCCGGATCCAGGGCGTGGTTGGTGGCAGCATTGGGCGTCTGGGCCGGGCGGTCTCTCTCCTCTCTCGCTTCATGTCCATCTCGGTTTCCGCTCCTTCCCCCCTTTTGTGTCCTGCTTCTCCCCCTCCCCTTCTCTCTCTCTCTTCTCTCTTCTCTTCTCTCTCTCTCTGGCTCTGGTTGTGTGTCTCATTGTAGGCCCCTTCACCCGTGCATCCCAATGCCCTGGACCGCACAGCCGCTTGGCTGTTGAATATGAACGTGCAATTTTTAGAAGAGGAGAACAGTGACCCAGAGCCCAAGCACAGGGATAAGATCCGGAGTAAAGACGAGTTCAGCCAAGGGGAAAAGGTAACGCCCGGCCTCCAGAGAAAGCCAGCCAAGGAAGGAGGGAGGGAAGGAAGGAGGGAAGGAGAGAAAGACAGAGAGAAAGGAGGGAAGGAAGGAAGGAAGGGCTGGTCATCCCTCACAGACCCTCTGCTCTCCCCCTGGCTGGTGCACCATTGCACAACTGGAGCTGGAACGTGCCCCACATTCACCTTGCATTGCATCCGAACTAGACACGCTCTGCCCAGGAACCTGAGTTGCCGGTGTCAGCGGCCCACCAGTTTTGGACTTCAGCTCCCAGAATTCCTGACCACTGAACACAAGCATGTAAGCCGCTTTGAGTCCCCTTTGGGGAGATGGTGGCAGAGTATAAACAAAGTTCATTATTATTATTATTATTATTATTATTATTATTATTATTGACAATAGGGACTTCTGGGAGTCAAGAGGCCCAAACACCTGGAAGGCCACAAGTCAAAGAGGCCTGGCTTATTGCTTCGTGCGGCACAGTGCGCATGACATAATTGCACTGTCCAGTGCGCAAAGCCATGTATAGACATGCTGCACATTTGCATGTTCCTCTTTGCACTTCGGCCTGATCCCACTCCCGCACTTCCACCAGCTGGGTACGGCTGTTGCACACTGTCCAAGACCCCCACGTGTTGTTAGCACACTTGAGCACTCACAGGATGACCACTTATGGGCAGCTCTCCCTTATGGCTCCCTTGATAGGCAGCCAGCCCGGTCCAGCTGGCATCCTCCTCCATGGAGCTTGGACTACAACTCCCAAGATCCCACAAAAGGGACATTCCCAGGCTTTAGACCAGCCTGCACAACCTGCGCCTTCTAGATCTGCCAGAATCCCCTCTTTCCAGTTTGTCCAACGATCAGGAATTCTGGGGGAGAAAGTCCCAAACCCCCAAAGGCCTGGTTCAGAGAACCCTGGGCCTAAGAAGCTCCATTCAAGCTGCTCCGAGCTTTGGCTTCTCCTAGTTTAGCGGCCAGATTTGCAGGTAGATCTCGAGTTGATTTGGGGAGATGTTTGAAGTTTTGGGACCCTCTCAAATACTTGAAGGAGAGCAAAGGAAACGAGTCCCGTACTCCTCAATTGCAAGGAGGGAGCGCCACCTAATTTCCTTCCACCATGTTTGGGTTCTGCTTGGTGGTCCGTTCCCAGGGGTTCTGGGTTCAAACTTCTGGCCTCCAGTGACACACACAGATTGCGGGTGACCAGAAACGCCTGGCGCCATGGGGCCACCTGGTTTCAATCTCTTTGTTTTGCCCCCCAATGCCCCATTTTGGGACACTTTAAGGGCCCATTCTCCCCTGGCAGACCCATGGGTGGGTGTTGAGGGCCCCTCTGGGCTTTTGCGTGGCCCCCAGTCCCTCCGCCGTGCCTGGCTTTCACTCTGTCATTCCGGCCTTTTGTTGTGCCGTTGTCATTCTCTCATTGGAGCTCCATCGGCATGTTACAAAAAGAACCACCTTCCACATCATGGCCGCTCTCTTATCATCGCCACCACGAAGTCGGAGACGGTGGTCGCCAACACCCGGGGGGGGGGGGGCAGCTCTGTGGGGCTGCTTTGGGGTGAACTGTGTCCCGCGGGAGGAGCAGGACTTTCCTCGAGAGCGCCTTTGGAGGTCCTCCATCCTGCAGAAGTGGACCAAGGAGTCTTGCGCTGGAAGAGCCCTGTCCCCTTCCACACAGCCTTATCAAATCCACGTTGAACTGGATTATATGGCAGTGTGGACTCAGATAACGCAGCTGTGGATGATCTACCTTAATATTCTGGGTTAGATGGCTGTGTGGAAGGGCCCCAAGAGCTTCCTAGAGAGGTGTCAAGCAATATAGTGGTTTTTAATTGGCGACTTGGACAGGAGTCCTGTGCCCCTCACCACCTCCAAAGTGAGTGGCCAAAACACCTGGAGAGAGGGCCCAAGTTGGCCCAGGTCTGCTCTAGATAGGATTTTAATATTGCTCGGAGGCTTGTGCTTCGGGTTGAAGACATCTGTGACATGGGTTATGGACCCAGTCCCAATCCTGCAAGTACTCCTAGCCTAACCCTTACCCATGCCTGGTCAAGAGGAAGGAGAATTTGGCACTTCCGTAATGTCTGCGTTCTCGATATTCTGAGTTAGATGGCTGTGTGGAAGGGCCCCAGGTTTCCTAGAGAGGTGTTAAGGAATATAGTGATATTTAATTAGTGACTTCGACAGGAGTCCTGTGTCACAGGATGGCCACTTATGGGCGACTATCCCTTATGGCTCCCTTGAAAGGCAGCCAACCCGATCCAGCAGGAATCCTCCTCCATAGAGCTTGGAAGGCTTCCTCCTTTGGACTACAGTTCCCAAGATCCCACAAAAGGGACATTCCCAGGGCCTGTCTCTCTGTGTCCCTAACCACCGCCCAAGTGAGTGGCCTGCTGCACTAACCTACATAACTGGTGGAAGAGAGGCCTGTGTGGACCAAAGGTGGGCTTCTATGTCCCTGGGTCGTGAAATAAAATACCACTCTTTCATCTTTAATGCCTCTTTTGCCTGAAAACGCCTGGTTTGCTACCACAGACCTAAGAGATGCCTATTTTCATTTATCAATAGTGCCGCACCACCGTAGGTTTCTTACCTTTATGGTAGGTGACAGAGCATTCTGTTATAACGTGCTCCCGTTCGTCTTAAGCACGGCCCCCGAGTGTTTACTAAATGTATGGCGGTGGTGATTGCTCACCTCCGGACCTGTGGGATCGTGGTTTACCCGTATATAGACGATTGGCCAATAGTTTCAAACTTCAGAGTCACGTCTATGTTGTATTGTGTCTCCTACAGTCGCTGGGCCTGGTGGTCCTTTGAGAGAGAGAAGTGCCTCCCTCTTTTCTGTCTCTTTCCCCCCCGATCGGTGTCTCTGTATCACGGCACACTCTTTGTTGACAGGCTTGGGAACTAGCTTGGGGATGTAAATAAAAGGCCCTGCCAGGCCTGTGAAGGGCTCCCTCACTTAGTCACTCACTCACACTTTGAGTTTAAAAATACAACCGGAATGTCTCAGACAGATTCTGCCAGAGCCGGGGAATGGGATCGTGAGCCAGTGTTAATTTGCCAAGAGATTCTGATTCATTGGATGGGGAACGTCTCAGAATTTCGTTGGTCAGTGATTTTGTTACAACATTACGGCCAGAATTCTAGAGCAGGCATGGGCCAACTTGGGCCCTCCCTCCTGGAATTGTGGGAGTTGAAGTCCAAAACACCTGGAGGGAGGGCCCAAGTTGGCCCATGCCTGCTCTAGACAATACTTTAATATTGCTCGGAGGTTTGTGCTTTGGATTGAAGACATCCCTGACATGGGTTATGGGCCCAGTCCCAATCCTGCAAGTACTCCTAGCCTAACCCTTGCCCATGCCTGGTCTAGAGGAAGGAGAATTGGGCGCTTCCGTAACGTCTGCATCCAGGAAACGTCTGCCGTTGCATTTACTGCAAAGGGGTCCATGGCGTTGTGCAAGGACAATCTTGGAAACCATTGAACACACCATTGCAACTCATCAACAGTGCCTGAGTGTTACTTCAATACAGCCATCCCTCCAGATTTGCTGGGGTTAGGGGTGCAGGACCCTCACCAAAATAGATTGTATTTTGCATTATGTACCTCTCTGGGAATCTCTAGGTCCACCCGCGCAACCGTAGCAGCCCTTCCAAATGGGGACTTGTTTCCAAGCGCAAGCCGCCCGGCTCCTCTTCATCCCTGGGGAGGGGGGTCGGTGGGTGGGTGGCGAGGCCGTGGGTGCCGACGCATGCTTCCCTTGCCCCCTCCTCCTCTAGCAGCAGCAGCAGGACGTGGCGGTGCTGCAGGACAAGCTGCGCCTCTGCAACAAGAAGCTGGAGGAGTACGAGGCGCGCTACAAGTGCCAGGAGGAGGCCACGCAGAAGCTGGTGCTGGAGTACCAGGCGCGGCTGGAGGAGAGCGAGGAGCGGCTGCGGCGGCAGCAGGAGGACAAGGAGATCCAGATGAAGGGCATCATCAGCAGGTAGGAAGCAAGGAAGGAAGGAGGCCCTCACCCTGCTTTGGAAGAAGGGGCTCAGCACTAGCACTCGGCTCAAGAGCAGGCCTCCAGGTGTTGTGGACCACAACTCCCACCATTCCTGGCTGCCTAAGTGGCTGAGGAGGGAAAGGAAGGGGCTTGAGGCTGTGAGGAATTCTGGGAGTTGGAGTCCAAAACACCAGGAGGGAGGGAGGGAGGGAGGGCCCAAGTTGGAAGAGCAGGACACTGACCCTGAACGTATTTCCTTCAGGCTGATGTCAGTGGAGGAGGAGCTCAAGAAAGACCACGCGGAGATGCAAGCAGCCGTGGACTCCAAGCAGAAGATCATTGATGCCCAGGTGAGGGGGTGCTCGATCCCTCCTTGCAGAGGCCCACCCAGCCTCTGTTGGAGAGCCTCCCACTGTGCAGACGCAAGCCCCCTTCTCGGCCTTCAGGCCTTCTCAGGAATCCTTTCTTCACCACTGGTGTTGCCCATGGTGCTTCAAGGACTCCCGAACCCATCTTCCTGATGGCAGAGGCCAACTCCACACAGATCGGGAAGCACCTTCTTAGCCATCCAACACTACGTGGCCCTCTGGATGTTGCTGGAATACATTTCCCATCAGCCCTGGCCAGCTTAGAGCTGGCCAGGGGCTGCTGGGAATTGGAGTTGCAGCTGAGCAATGTAGATGTTCCTCATCCCAGACACAAAAGCCTTTTCAGTTCCTTCTCAGTTCACCTGCGAGTGCTCTTTGCTATGGAAAATTCTTAAATGGAGGGACATTCCAGGATACAGCGTGCCTCGGAGGTTGTATGCGCTGTGCTTTTTTTGGACTACAACTCCCACAGTCCCATTGGTGGTGCCAGTTGGGAGTTTGGGGAGTTGTGGTTCCAAAAGGGCCATCTCTTTGCCCAAGATCTCAATCTTGTTCCAGCTCCATAATCATAACACTGTGTCATTTGAAAAATTTCCTGTTCCTGTTTTGAAAGTCTTGTTTCCTGTCCAGTTGTGCGGTCCTGACTTTGAAAGTAGTGGTTACTGTATTGCTTATCTGTCTTTCCTCATGGCTTGAGGCGGGCTATGACATTGCCGAAAATACACAATCTAAATATACACAAAATACATGTATTAGAATACACAGAACAAAGATCAAAACATCGTAAACACATGTTTAAAATGCATGATTCAGACTGACTTGCAGAAACCTGGCCCCGTAAAGGTGCAAGAGCCGCTCCCAGTGCCATTGTGCATGGAGGGGTGGCCATGCTGGGCTGGGCGCATGGGCAGCCTGAGCGTTGACCTCCTCTCCTTCCTTCCTTCTTTTCCATGTGCAGGAGAAGCGCATTGCCACCCTGGACGCCGCCAATGCCCGGCTCATGAGCGCCTTGACGCAGCTGAAAGAGAGGTACAGCACCCAGACCCGTAACGGGATCTCCCCCACAAACCCAACTAAGTTGCAGATCACGGAGAACGGCGAGTTCCGGAACAGCAGCAACTGCTAACCACCCGCTGTCGGAGAACGAACGAGGGATTGCAGGAGAAAGAGAGAGAAAGGAAAGACCTGGGAGGAAAGAGAGAGGGAGCAGACCGCCCCACCACCCCCCGAGACGTGGCCGGAAGACGGGCCTCCCTCCCTCCCTCCCTCCATCCTCTTCATCACCAAAGATGTCTTGTATGACCGGAAATGCAGAGGGACAGAGGGGGATGTTGCCGTCTGAACTCGGGAGGACAACAACGGGAAGTGGATCCCACGCGCAGAACGATTTCCGACAGAGCGAAGAGGCTCGCTTCTTGCTTCAGCGGCTTCAAGGGACTCCCTCTTCGGGGGGAAAGGCTTGGGGCCGAGGGACGGGCGGAAGGGACGGCGGCACAAAAGGAAAGGGGAGGCGTCTGGCGGGCGCCTCCTTGGTGCCCGGGTCCGGCGCTGACGCAGAGCCCTCTGGCCCAGACTCCGCTCCGTCTCCCGGGAGCTGGCTCATTGTGGCACCCCTCGCTTTGGAGCCCGTCCTCTCTCACCGCCGTAGGTCCCAGGCCCACCCGGTTTCCCTAAGAGGAGGGCAAAGACAATGGAGTGGGGGGTGGGCTTGGATCGCCATTCTGCCTCCCTTCTGGCCTTCTCTTTCGGGGGGAGGAGGGCATTCGATTCCAAGGGTTGGAAGAGAGAGATGCCAAGGACCATCCTTCGGGCCCAAGATCCTCCTGCCAGTCACCCAAGCACTGACCGCCCTTAGCGGGGTGCTGGGATGGAGCAGGGATCACACTCACAGAAGATCCCCACTAGTTGGGATTCCCACCAGGTTGGGGTCAGACGCTGAGCCATATCCACCTGCCATTGGGGATGCGCCGTCTACCCCATCTCGCCGCTTGCCATAGGCTTACTTTCTTCCTGGAGGAAGGGCCCGCATGAGAAAGGGGCGGCCACCTTGTTCAGTGGAAGTAGGCGCACGTATCCAAAGCCAGGCCTTCGGACAGGGTCACATCTGGCCAGCTTGGCCTCGCTAGCTCCCCTGCAGCATTGGGTGGGGGGCAGACCAGGGCAAGGAGCAGGAGGGAGGCCGCTGGGTAGGTGGGGTGGCCGTGCAAAGAGCACATGGGTTTCGAGCACCGAAAGCGCTGTGGCAGAGGTGGAGAGCCAGCCAGCTTGTGGTGCGCCCCTTTTTCCTCTCCTCGTCTGCCACAAACATCTGGTCTTGTGTGTCCAAATGGTTTGGGGAGGGAGTGATGCAATCCTGGCATTGGTTCTCGGGGGGCTGTTTTGGGGGGGAAATGCTGCTGAATGAGAAGGAGAGGAAGGGGACAAGAAGAGACCGCCGGGCTGCCCGGAAGAAGCGCCAAGATCGGTAACGCCTGTCTCTTTTCTTTCACAGTATGCGTTAGGAATAGACACAGTCCAAAACCACACGCAGCCCACTTTCGGGAGTCCTCTCCTCTGGTCAAGGGCAGGGGGGAAGTCACCGCCCCGAAGGCCTCAAAAGGGACTAACCAGCAAGGACAGTCGACACCCGCCACCCCGAATAGGGGAGGGCCCGCCAGCGCTACTAACCCCTCCCCAATACACAATAAGGCTTGAGGGCGAGGGAAGGGGGCAAGGTGCCTTACTTACGGGGAAGGAAACCGGGACACCCTTGGATATTGATTCTGCCTGGCTCCGGAAAGCTTTCCGATGTGTGTGTAGGGAGCTGCGCTTGGTGCCTGCCCACCCTCCCTCTCCCAAGCAGGTGCAAGAACAAATGTTCCCCCCCCCCCCCCACCATGGACATGTGGTTTCGACCCTAAAAAACAAAACGGAGCCCCATGTCGTGTGCCCTCCAATTGCTCCTAGGACCGAACGTTCTGGGTACGTCAGGCAATGTTTTGGTGCAAAGGGAGCCAATGTGGGAGCCTCAAAAAGAGAAAAGTGGAGGCTGGGTGTGCATTCCTTTGCTTTCTTTCCCCACAAATACCACTCCGCCACGCTCTGGGCGGACTTTCCTAAGTGCGTGATGCCAAGGAAGAACGTTATACACGGAACCAAAGCAGGGCAGCCAGAACGCTGCAAAGGTGGTGGATTCTCCGCAAAAGAATCCAATTCTAGGCTGCTCCCTACAAAGGGCATTGGGGGGGGGGGGAGGAAAGAAAGCCAGGGGGAGGCTCAAGCCCTGCCCACGACACACCACCTGCTGCTGTGGAACGGGCACGGCTGGGCACGGAGGGGGACCCAGTGGCACCCGTGTGGGCCGTGTGTCCCATTCACACAAATAGGTCTCATGTTGCTGAGGCTGGAGCCCCACCCGCAGGTCTCTGTCCCTCCAAGCTCTGCGGGGAGTCCTGTGTGCCGCAGGTGGTGCCGTGCTGGGTTCTGTGTGCAATGACATGCGCAGGCATGTGAGAGTGGCCCAGGTCCTCTCCACAACGGAGGCCGGTGTTTCCCTGAAAGCATCCTTTTGTGCAGCTGGGTCCCGTGCCATTTTTGTGACTTTTCCTATAGAATTCGCACCACCTGACCCACAGGTCACAATGAACTGAAGTCATGCCATTTCTTTCTTTTGCTTGTTCTTGAATGTATGATTGCTTAACGTGCCATTTCCCACTCGCAACCCGTGCCGGTTCTTGGCCCGTTTCCCTCGTTGCGCCGGGAGGAAACGGGGTCTCAGAGCCACCCAAGCGCCACAAGGAACCGGCCCTCGGTGCTTCCGCAGTGGCCTTCTATGCCAACTTTCACTGGAGAGACCGACGGGGAGGCCTTCCAAAACGCCAGGAATAACAACCAAAGCCATGCAGACGCCGCACTGCCCCCTTGTTTCCCTCTGACCCGGGTGTCTTTGGGGTGTGTGAAGGGGAAGCAAGGACTCCGGGCGTCATGCGCCAAAACCTGCTGCTCTGAGCCATTGACAAATGGAAGCATGGCCTGCCAAGACATACGTGTCGGATGTGGTGTGTATCCTCTCCTTCCGGTATACACAAAGACCTCCATCCATTTGGGTGGCCCCCAATATCCACAAATATTCTAATTCCCAGAAACGGGTACAGAAGTTGCCCCGGGTTTCGGTTTGGATGATTGTGTTCCAGGTAAAATGTTCTGGGTTCCCAACTGGGATTGGGTGCCGTGGATGGTTTCGTTCCCGACCCAGCGCCAATCCCGTCCAACTTTGGCTAAAGCTGCTGCTCTTCCCATTCCAGGCGAGACAGAACAAGCGAATCCAATAATGCCTGTCCGAAGTAGAAAGCACTGTTCAACAGAAAGGGAAGCCAACCGATGCCTGTCGCCTTGTTCTAGTTCTCATCAGAGTTCCTCCCTCTCTCGTTCCTCCTTCCAAATGCCTCCAAAGAGCTCCAGAAAAGGAATTTTTGGGTCAGCCTCCGTCCGAATTCCAAGGCCCAAAGCGGGGCGAGAAAGGCCCACCTCGAGACCCTTCTCTGAGCCAAAGGACGGAGATTTTCCCCTGAAAAGCAAGTTATGTGATGTTCCCGTCTGGTCCCCGGTGGGTGTCTTGAGGCCACCCATGTCTCCCAAGTTTGGGTCTGTGCCCCCCTCAGTTGCAGCACTGTGTCTTACATACATACATACATAGATTTAATATATATATATATATATACCTCTCTCTCTCTCTCTGTATATTCGCTTTGGCCAACCTTTGTTCCTGTTACAGCCGTTTAGAAAGCAAAATACATGTTTTATACCCTCTTATAAACAAAAAAAAATACAAGCAAAAAATGAATTCTTTTGTAAGTATGTTTCAAATCCTCACGGTTATATGATATTATTATTATTATTATTAATAATTCAAAGCTGCGTGGTGGGACTCTCCATCGCCCCCAGCCACACTTTTCAAAACAAGACAATGTAATAATGTACAGATAAGTTTGTTGGTGTTAAGAAAAATTACTATGTGGCTGTGCAATTTATGTACATTTGCAATTAGAAAATAATAAAAGATTTATTTAGCTATTTTACTCAGGCTTCTCTCTGTGGGATTCACCTTGGCCCCAAAAGATCCTACCTGGGCAGGTCAGAAGGACGCCAGTCTGTCAGCAGGGGCGGCTCGTCCATTACGCGAAGTAAGCGGTCGCAGAACACTTTTTTTTTGCCAGGGGCGCAGAGGCGCGTCTGTAAATGCCCCTCGACCGCCACTTGAGGAGCGCCCCCTCAGCTCACAACAGCCCTAGCAGTCCGGGGGGAGCCTCGGCTTTCTTGCCTCGCTGCCGGGCGTTCCTCTTCCCAAAGGGGCCGGGCCCTTGAGCCTCGCCTAGCCCCTCTCGTTCCTGTTCCACCCGGCCACCGGGTGCGCGAGCAGAGCCGGCGCTCAATCGTTCTCCATGTTCAATCCCTTCCCCATGACCGGCTCCCTTTCCCAATCCCCTGGCGCTCCACCCGCCTCCTCTCCTCTCCCCAATCCACAGGTGGGCCAAGGGGCGGAGCCGCCTCGCCTGGCCCGCTTCGGGTTCGGAGGCATGTCTGAAGACCCCAGCGTGCGCACCAAAAGTCGCCTTTTCTCCCGACTTTCTCTTCAGCCATTGGGACCGAGAGAGAGAGAGAGAGAGAGAGAGAGCCCCTCTGGCTGGAGGTATCTCCCACCTCCGATCCCTCCTTTGTTTTTGCGCCTACCTTCAGGAAAGGTGGGCATCTCCACCTCTCTCTCTCTCTCTCTTGGTCCCAATGGCTGAGGAGAAAGTCAGGAGAAGAGGCGACTTTTGGTGTCTTCAGGCACGCCTCCAGACCCAAAGCGGGCCAGGCAAGGGAGCAAGTGTGGCAAGTGTAGTTACTGGGATGTATAGTTCACCTACAATCAAAGAGCATTCTGAACTCCACCAATGATGGAATTGAACCAAATATGGCACACAGAACTCCCACGACAAACAGAATATATATATCAATGATTGGTTGGGGGGGGGGGGAGTGCCAAAATACTGTTTGCTTACCGTTGAAAATTACCTAGGACCGCCCCTGTCTGTCAGCTCAATGTAAACATGTCAAACACATCTTCAGCATATAGCCCGGGCATGGGAAAACTTCAGGTGTTTTGGATTCCAACTCCCACAACGTGGGTATGCAGATGATCCCTTGATTGACTGAAGTGTTCAGTTCCATGAGGACCAAGGCATGGGCCAGTTTGGGCCTGCCTTCCCTCCAGGTGTTTTGGACTTCAGCTCCCACAACATGGGTATGCAGATGATCCCTTGATTGACTGAAGTGTCCAATTCCAAGAGGACAAGGGCATGGGCACACTTGCTGCCCTAAACGTGTAGTCATCCCAGGATATAGTGCAGGCCTAGGCCAGCTTCGACCCTCCCTCCAGGTCAGTGGTTCTCAACCTTGGGTCCCCAGATGTTTTTGGCCTACAACTCCCAGAACTCCCAGCCAGTTTACCAGCTGTTAGGATTTCTGGGAATTGTAGGCCAAAAACATCTGGAGACCGAAGGTTGAGAACTACTGCTCCAGGTGTTTTGTATTGCAACTCCCACAACGTGTGGGACAAAGACATGGGCCAACTTGCTGTCCGAAACATGTAGCTGCTCCCAAGGTTTAGTGCAGACATTGGCAAACTTTGGCCCTCCAGATGCTTTGGACTCCCAACTCCCACAATGTGGGTATGCAGATGATCCCTTGATTGAAGTGTCCAGTTCCAAGAGGACAATGGCATGGGCCTGAGGCTGTTGGGAATTGTGGGAGCTGAAGTTGGCTCAAGTCTGAACATAACATTCAAATGACAGGAAAGGAGATTCCACCTGAATGTTAGAAAGAACTTCCTGACATAGAAGAGCTGTTCAGCAGTGGAACTCTCTTCTGCTTAATGAATTCCTTCCTTTGGAGTGTTTTAAGCAGAGGCTGGATGGCCATCTCTTGTGGGTGCTTTGATGGCGCTTTTCCTGCCTAATGACAGAAGGGGGCTGGACTGTATGGCCTCTGAGGGTTCATATGCACCTTCAACACTTTCAACAATGTGCCTAATAGTTTCGTATACAGTTTGGGTATGTGGGGCATCTACACTGTGAGGTGGATACAGTTGGCCCAAGGCTATGGAACTGCTAAGGCACCAGCCCTCTTTGTGGGGCCACATAAAAGCCCTGTGTTTCCAGCTCTTTTGGGCATTGTAGCTGCGAAGTGGCAAACATTCCTAGGATTGGGTTGTTGTAGGTTTTTCGGGTGATAGGGCCATGTTCTAGAAGCATTCTCTCCTGACGTTTCACCTGCATCTATGGCAAGCATCATCAGGTTGTGACCTCACAGGCTCCGAGGATGCTTGCCACAGGCAAAACGCTAGGAGAGAATGCTTCTAGAACATGGCCCTATCGCCCGAAAAACATACAACAAATCTACAACAACCCAGTGATTCCAGCCATGAAAGCCTGACGTTTCCTATGGCAAGCATCCTCAGAGGTTGTGACCAGAAGCTGCAACATTAGATAAGGAGTCAGGTGAATACCTCACAAGCTCTAAGGATGCTTGCCACAAATGCAGGTGAAACGCCAGGAGAGAATGCTTCTAGAACATGGCCATATCGCCCGAAAAACCTACAACAACTCAGTGATTCCAGCCATGAAAGCCTTCGACAATAAATTCCCAGGATTCTGATTCAGTCACTCAATCCGGGCCACCTCTGAGCAAGGTAGGAATGCAGCAGAGTGGAGGGTGAGCCCTGACCCCACAGCAGAGACCTTTTTGGGGAGCCTTGGCAAGTTACATCAATGAGCCAGTGAAGCCTTTGAGATCCAGCCTTTCCTTTTGGGGGACCCCAACTCCCAGAATCCTTGGTCAGTGGAGCCTGGGAGATGCAGTCCCCAAAGAGTCCCTTGGCCCCTTCTTTCCTTCCTTCTTTCCCATTCCGCTGCCACTCTTTCTTTTTTTTTCGAAAAGAAGGAACAAGAAGGCCTTGAATGCCTTTGCGGCAGAAACCTGGTGCTTCCTTGCATGCTAAAAAGGGGCCCATTTGCACATGAAGGTAACACCTTAATATCCGTCTCGGGGAGAGAACGGGAACGAGACACGTTTCATGTCAGGCATAATGAGGCTGGGGTCTGCGCAAGGCCCTCGGCCACACTGGGGAGGAGGAGGAGGAGGAAGGGGGACGTTCGATGTGGAAGGGACACACTCCCACCATTCCTGGTCTCAGGCCCCTTCCTTTTCCCCCTCAGCCGCTTAAGCGGCTGAGGGGGAAAAGGAAAGGGCCTGAGACCAGGAATGGTGGGAGTTGAAGTCCAACACCCAGAGGACCCAAGTTGGCCCATGCCTGCTCCAAGGGAAGACCTCAATGTTTGCAACCCATCAAGTGACATGGGGATCGTGGACCCTCGTGGCTCAGTGTTGTGGAATCCCAGGAGGCCCATAACCCTCCTTGCAAGGAGTGCTGGTTCCTCGCCAAACTACACCTCCCAACGATCCCATAGCATTGAGCTCCCACAACATGAGTATGCAGATGATCCCTTGATTGGCTGAAGTGTCCTGTTCCAAGAGGACAAAGGCATGGGCCAACTTGGGCCCTCCCTCCAGGTGTTTTGGACTCCAGCTCCCACAACATGGGTATGCAGATGACCTCTTGATTGACGGAAGTGTCCCATGCCATGAGTACAAAGGCATGGGCCAACTTCAACCTTCTCTCTAGGTGTTTTAGACTTCAGTTCCTACAATGTTGGTATGCAGATGATTCCTTGATTGACTGGAGTGTCCAGTTCTAAGAGGACAAAAGCATGGGCCAACTTGGGCCCTCCCTCCATGTGTTTTGGACTCCCAACTCCCACAACATGAGTATGGAGATGATCCCTTGATTGGCTGAAGGGTCCCGTTCCAAGAGAACAAAGGCCTGGGCCAAGTTCAACTCTTCTTCTGGGTGTTTTGGACTTCAACTCCCACAACATGGGCATGCAGATGATCCCTTGATTGAATGAAGTGTCCAGTTCCAAGAGAACAAAGGCATGGGCCAACTTCAACCTTTCCTCCATGTGTTTTGGACTCCAACTCCTGCAACGTGGGTATGCAGATGATCCCTTGACTGACAGGAGTGTCCATTCCCAAGAGAACAAAGGCATGAGCCAACTTGGTCCTTCCTTCCAGGTGTTTTGGACTCCAACTCCCACAAAATGGGTATGCAGATGATCCCTTGATTGGGTGACGTGTCCACTTCCAAGAGGGCAAAGGCATGGGCCAACTTGGGCCCTCCAATTGTGGAATTCCTAGCAGCCTCAAGCCTTCAGGAAAGGGTCCGAGGCCATTAAGAATTGTGGAAGTTGAAGTTCAAAAGACCTGAAGGGAAGGCCAAAGTTGGCCCATGCCTACTATGGAGTCTGTGTGCCTGCTTTCGTTCCTTGTATTGCTCTGTGGTATACTCTGTCTCATTGAGAACGAAATAAAAGAACTTAAATGCTTTCTAAAGTTTGAAAAGTCTTCATGAGAGTGCCAACGAAGTCAAAAGACAGGCCTCTTTGACACTGCGGCAACTACTCAAGGCTTGCCCATTGCAAAACTCTGTCTTGAGTGACGTGGAGTTTTGCCCAAGAATCTTGTGCCCAAGATTCCCTAAAAAAGAGGAGCCTTGGCTTCCACTTTTGCACACATTGTGGCATGCTGCAGGGCTCAAGCCACGGCCGGCTTTTTTGGCACAAAGGCTAGGATGCCCAGCACGGCATGGCAGGTGGGAAGCGGTTCATGCCAAGACCCGCTTTGCGGCTAAGAGCCCAGCCAAGCCATGGCCCTCTCTGGGCTCCTGGCACCGCCATGCCTTTGCCCTCCGGCGCACGGCGTCTGGGCTCGTTTGCATCTCGGCAGCCAGCCTCCTTCATCCCTCCGAGGAGCTAATTATGTCGCCATTAATGAGGCGCAGGTGCTAATTCCTCCGACTGTTTAATGAGCCTCTTCCAAGGTTGCCGCCAACTTCCTTTTGGGAGAAAACAAGACGCGAGCAAAGGACAGACGGAGAAAGACAGCCAAGGCAGGGATGGATCCTGCACTCCTTTCTGGGCACAACATCCTGGCCTTGCAATTCATATATATATACACACACACCCCAAAAAAGTCCCATATTTCCCCAGCAATGTTTACACTGGACTGCTGTGAGTTTTCTGGCCTGTCTGGCCATGTTTCGGAAGCATTCGCTCCTGATGTTTTGCCCACATCTATGGTAGGCATCCTCAAAGGTTGTGAGTTGTGCTGGAAACTAATGTTTACACTGTATTGTTGAAGGCTTTCATGGCTGGAATCACTAGGTTCTTGTGGTTTTTTTCAGGCTATAGAGCCATGTTCTAGAGGCATTTCTCCTGACGTTTCGCCTGCATCTATGGCAAGCATCCTCATCCTACCTCTGAGGATGCTTGCCATAGATGCAGGCGAAACGTCAGGAGAAATGCCTCTAGAACATGGCCATATAGCCCGAAAAAAACCACAAGAACCTAATGTTTACACTGTCCTGGTTTCACAGAATCCTAGAGTTGGAAGGGACCCCGATGGCCATCCAGTCCAATCCTTCTTTCTGCCAGGCAGAAGCACCCCTGACAGGTGGCCATCCAGCCTCTGCTTGAAAGCAAGCAAAAGAGGAGCCTCCATGGGACTCCGAGGCAGAGAGTTCCACTGCTGAACAGCTCTTCTTAGGATCAGGATGTTCTTCCTCGTATTCAGGTGTGGCTCCACTTACTTCCATTGCTGCCGACTGTCCAAGGGCCAGATTTCTTCCATCCGGGGTGGAGAAGGGACGCCAAGACCTTGCCCTTGCCAAGCAAAGGCTGCAAAGCAACCTCCAAATACCTTTGGCCACCCTTTTCCCAGCTTCCACTTGCAAAACACTGAAAGGTGCAAGCAGACACTCCAAAGACTGAAGGAATCCTTTTGCAAGGCAGGAGAGGGAGGTCGGCAGGTGACTTGGCTTCTTCCTGGGCTCATTCATTCCAGAAGAAGGAAATCCGGGGCACCTGCGTCGCCTGTTTGCAGACTTTCAGGGCCTCCCTCGGTGTGAACAGCGCTTCTCTCTCTTCCGTTACAGCTTCATTAGAGCCGATATAAAATAAAATAAAACCTCGCTGAGCGGAGCCTTCTTGACAGCCGCCTCCTCCTCCTCCTCTTTGCGCTTGTCAGAAGGAGCCGGATTGTCAGCAGGGAGACAAGGAAGGAAAGAAGGTAGGAAGGAGTCCTGGAATTGCAAATCAGGTTGACAGGGAAGGACGGAGGGAAGAGGGACGGAAAGAGAGAGAGGGAGGTGTGTGGGGAGGAAGCTGGCCCAGTCCCAGATCCATCAGAACTCATCATGCGCACGCCTCCACCTCGTCTGCAAGGCAGTCTGTTGAACAAAGGCACAACCCAATCTCTCCCAACAGATGGACATCCTTCCTCTGCCTTAAAGAGAAGAAAAGAGACTCCACTGGACTCTCAGGAGGCCACCTATTCCACTAGAATGGGAAGGGATCCCCAGAGGCCATCTAGTCCAACCTATTTTTACCAGCCACAGAAAAACTTGCCGATCAAAAACTCGACAGTTCAAGTCTGAGTTGGGGTGAGCTTCCACTGTCAGCCCAGCTTCTGCTCACCTAGCAATGTTGATGTTTGCGGACCTGATTTCAGGGGCCAGGCTTAACCACCAGCTGCAGAAAATCTTGCCAGCCAAAAGGTTGACAGTTTGAGCCTGAGTCGGCCCAGTTTTTGCTCACTTAGCAATATGAAAACAGCAATGTGAGTAGATAAATAGGTACCGCTTTGGCAGTGAGGTAATAAAAGGTGCCCATGAGGATATGCCGGCGATTTGATTGGGAGGATGTCTAAGATGGAGCGACAGGACTCCTCCACCCCCAGTCCCATGGCCGGAAATGAGCACAGCCTCCAAACGCCGGAGATGGAAAAAGATGGGAAGCCTTTGCCTCTGTTTATGTATTGTCTGTCCTTGTTAATTGTATAATGGAATTGAATGTTTGCTGTAGATGTGTTCTGTAATCTGTCCTAAGTCCCCTCAGGGAGATAGAGCGGGATATCAATGAAGTTTATTATTATCATTCTGCCACACAAAAAGACACAATCGAAGCACTCCTGACAGACAGACATTTCTGTCTATATCAGGCTTAGGCCAACTTCAACTCCCTCAATTGCTAACAGCCTCAGACATCTTCCTTTTCTTTTTCCCTTTCCTTTTCTACTTAAGCAGCTGAGGGGGGAAAGGAAGGGGCTTGAGGCTGTTGGGAATGGTGGGAGTTGAAGTCCAAAACACTTGGAGGGCTGAAGTTTGCCCATGCCTGGTCTGTACATGCCTTCTTGTAATTGCATCTGAGCGCTGCATACATATATATCTGTAAGACAGTAGATCAATGTTTCTCAACCTGGGGGTCAGGACCCCTGGGGGGATCATGAGAGGGTGTCAGAGGGGTTGCCAAAATCTATCAGAAAGCAGTCTTTTCTGTTGGTCATGGCAGTTCTGTGTGGGAAACTTCACCCAATCTATTGTTGGTGGGGTTCACAATGCTCTTTGATTGTAGGTGAACTATAAATCCCAGCAAGGTCAATTCCCCCCAAACCCCACCAGTGTTCACATTTGGGCATATTCATGCCAAATTTGGTCCAGATCCATCCTTATTTGAGTCCACAGTGCTCTCTGGATGCAGGTGAACTACAACTCCAAAACTCAAGGTCAATGTCAATCAAACCCTTCCAGTATTTTCTGTTGGTCATGGGAGTTCTGTGTGCCAAGTTTGGTTCAATTCCATCGTTGGTGAAGTTCAGAATGCTCATTGATTGTAGGTGAACTATAAATCCTAGCAACTACAACTCCAAAACATCAAGGTCTATTTCCCCCAAATGCTACCAGTGTTCACATTTGGGCATACTGAGTATTCGTGCCAAGTTTGGTCCACATCCATCACTGTTTGAGTCCACAGTGCTCTCCTGATGTAGGTGAACTACAACTCCAAAACTCAAGGTCAATGCCAATCAAACGCTTCCAGTATATTCTGCTGGTCATGGGGGTTCTGTGTGCCAAGTTTGGTTCAATTCCATCGTTGGTGGGGTTCACAATGCTCTTTGATTGTAGGTGAACTATAAATCCCAGTAAGGTCAATTCCCCCCAAACCCCACCAGTGTTCACATTTGAGTATTCGTGCCAAGTTTGGTCCAGATCCATCCTTGTTTGAGTCCACAGTGGTCTCTGAACTACAATTCCCAAACTCAAGGTCATATTTGGGCATGTTGAGTATTTGTGCTAAGGTTGGTCCAGATCCAACATTGTTTGAGCCTACAGTGCTCTCTGGATGTAGATGAACTACAACTCCATAACTCAAGGTCAATGCTCACCAAACCCTTCCAGTATTTACTCTTGGTCATGGGAGTTCTGTGTGCCAAGTTTGGTTCAATTCCATCATTGGTGGAGTTCAGAAGGCTCTTTGATTGTAGGTGAAGTATACATCCCAGCAACTACAACTCCCAAATGACAAAATCAACCCCACCAGTATTCAAATTTGGGCGTATGGGGTATTTGTGCCAAGTTTGGTCCAGTGAATGAGATATTGACACGACGATTCAGACAAGGAGCAAAATGACAGTTCTGAAGTAGCAACGAAAGTGATGTTCTGGTTGGGGGTCACCACCACATTAGGAAGTGTATTAAGGGGTCGTGGCATTGGGAAGGTTGTGAAACACCGCAGTAGACAATCCTTTCTATCTATACAGTGCCACTTTTTTGCTCTTTGGGCCTCAATAGGGTGGGTTTTGTAGTTGAAACCCCACAATGATTTGAAGTTGTGTCATGAAGGGCTTGGATGCCCACATTTGGTCCAGATCCATCAAGCCATAGAAGAACCTTCGTGGTACAAGCCAACCCACCAACATCCTCCCCTTCTGACTTCAAGATGTATGGATGGAGAAATATCTGCAGGAGGAGAAAAAGACAACAAAGCCAGCCCAGAAACCCCAGTGAGCAGAAAGGCAAAGATTTAATGCATTTCGTGATTGTGAATGTGTGTGTTTTGAAAAATACATTCAGCTCCCATGTTGCCGTTTCCAAGGCAAATCGTTGCATTTCATGCTTGGCCCACAGGTCGAACAACAAGCAAATCCGCTCTGGGTTTTAGTCCGAACTTTACAACAGTGAAGTTGGGACCGAGCCCTTGAAATAGACCCTGAATGGCGCTGTAAGAAACCTCACGAGCAGCAGCCCTTGGGGTGCATCTACACGCAATTAGTATGTTTTGGTGCCACTTTGGCACCACTTTCACAGCTCTAATGCAATGTTATGTGGACCTGGGAGATGTAGTTTCGCCTTGCATGACAATAGTGCCTTGTTGCACTACAACTCCCTTGCATTGAGCCATGGCAGCGAAAGTAGTGCCGAAGTGCATTAATTCTACAGTGCAGATGCATCCAAAGAGACATCCGCCGAATACGAGATACCCATTAGCACCACTTCAACGGCTGTAACGCAATGGTATGCGCTCCTGGGGGCTGTAGTTCACCTTCTCTGGCTATAGTGCCTCGTTGCACTACAACTCCCAGGATTCCATCACATTGCGGCATGGCAGTGAAAATGGTGCCAAAGTGCACTAACGCTACAGTGCAGATGCATCCAATGAGACATCCACCGAATACGAGATACCCATTGGCACCACTTCCACAGCTGTAATGCAATGGTATGCGCTCCTGGGAGCTGTAGTTCACCTTCTCTGGCTATAGTGCCTCACTGCACTACAACTCCCAGGATTCCATCACATTGCGCCATGGCGGCGAAAGTGGTGCCAAAGTGCACTAATGCTACAGTGCAGATGCATCCAATGAGACATCCACTGAATGTGAGATACCAGTGGCATCACTTTCACAGCTCTAATGCAATGCTATGCAGTCCTGGGAGCTGTAGTTTGCTTTCTCTGACAGTCATGTCTCATTACACTACAACTCCCAGGATTCCCTCACATTGAGCCATGGCCAAAGTACACTAATTCTACAGTGCAGATACATCCAAAGAGACGTCCACCAAATACGAGATGCCCGGACATTAACACCGCTATATATCCAATTACAGCCAATCACCATCAAGGTGTTCCAAATCCTGAAACCAAGAGTCAAAACACAGATTGTTGTAAAGGAAGCATTGCTGTTTACATTCAGTGATCCCCAATTTCCTTCATGCTGTTGACAAGAAATTCGGACACGGAATAGCGCGTACATTCCCCGAGTGAAAATGGCATTGTGTTTACATTCGCATTGCATGCAGAAATGGGGGTCTTACTCTGCATTGGTTCAAAGGGACACTCAATTCAAAGGATTTTGGTGGGGTTTTGTTGTTGTTGTGCTAATTTAATTTACGACGCCATAAAAATCTCCAGCAGCGGGCAAAAGAATGAGGAAGTACTCCATCAAGGGGACCGTGAAGCGACAGCTCCCCCCGGTGGCCGGAAATTGAGCATACCCTCATGAAGCTTAAATTGCCACTGTGTCTGTCTATATATGTTGTGTGTCTAAATGGCATTGAATGTTTGCCATGTAGGGTGAGAAGGGCGGAATATAAATACTATAAATACATAAATAAGTAAACAAACAGAATAAATTATACAAAACCAAGGTCGAAATAACGTCAACACGCAGCCGCTAACCTGGCTTCTAGTTTCAGCAGGGCCCGCCTGCTCCAAATCCAAGCAAAGAATCACATTCATATATAAGTGTGTGTGTGTGTGTGTGTATATACATACACACACACACACACACACACAGAGGTCGTCCCCTGCCATGTGTTGCTGTGGCCCAGTCTGTACATATTTGTTTTATGTGTGTATATATATGTTGGTGTGTATATATGTGTGTTTGCGCGCATATGTATGTATGTGTGTGTGTGTGTGTGTGTGTGTGTATATATATATATATATATATATATATATATATACAGGGTTAGTCAAAATGAATAGGCCAATATGTATGTTTACTGTAACCTACTGTGGCCTATTCATTTTGACTAACCCTGTATATATATATATATATAATAGGTGTATATATGTGGGTGTATATATTTGTGTATCTGTGTGTTTATATGTGTACAATAAAAGAATCACATTAATATATACGTGTGTGTGTATACATACATACATATACATATACATATATACACACGCACACACACACACGTACAGGTTGTCCCCTGCCATGTGTTGCTGTGGCCCAGTCTGTGTGTGTGTGTGTGTGTGTGTGTGTGTGTGTGTGTGTGTGTATATATATATATATATATATATATATATATACACACATTAGGTGTATATCTGTGGGTGCATATATTTGTGTATTTGTGTGTTTATATATGTGTACATGCATATTGTGTATATGTGTGTGCTTGCCAATATGCATATTTGTGTGTATATATGTGTATATGTATATGTGTGCATGTGTATACGTACATATGTATGTGCATATGTGTATGTATATATGTGTGTATATTTGTGTGTGCACATATATATATACATGTGCGTGTGTATGAATGTGTGCATGTGCATATTTATATGTGTGTATATGTATATATGTGCACGTGTATATGTTTATATGTGTGTATGTATAGGTGTATATATGTGGGTGCACGTATTTGTGTGTTTATATGTGTACATGCATATTGTGTATATGTGTGTGCTTTTCTATATGCATATTTGTGTGTATATATATGTATACGTGTGCATGTGTATATGTATATATGTGTGTATATTTGTGTGTTTGTGCATATATGTGTGTGTGTATGAATGTGTGCATATGTATATGAGTGTATGTGTATATGTATATATGGTGTATTTTTGAGGTTTTTAAGTCTGTTCTGTTGGCATTTGTGTGTGTGTGTTTGTGTTTATGGGTGATGGACACTCGTTGGACTGTTAGGTGTCTTGTGTCCACATTTCGTGTCAGTTCGTCCAGTGGTTTTTGAGTTATGTTAATCCCACAAACATCACATTTTGTGGGATTTATATCTCAGCCTGGGCCAACTTGGGCCCTCCCTCCAGGTGTTTTGGACTTCAACTCCCACCATTCCTGACAGCCTCAGGCCCCTTCCTTTTCACCCTCAGCCGCTTAAGCGGCTGAGGGTGAAAAGGAAAGGGCCTGAGGCTGTCAGGAATGGTGGGAGTTGAAGTCCAACACCTGGAGAGAAGGCTGAGAGAGTGTGACTTGCCCCTTCTCCTGGGAAAACAAAGAGAGGCCAACTTACTCGTTTTGGGAGGCTTCTACGTGACCCCAAAGGTTGCTTATTCCTTCTTTCCTGCTCAAGGTCGGAGGACTTGGCTCACCTGAAGCTGATGAGAAACCCCACAGGTGAGCCTCGTCTAGGGCACTCCCTTCCCTAGACCCTTGCTAAGCTTCCTGGGAGATAGAGTTTGGTTGGGCAGCTCCAAGGAGACGTCTCTCGAAGCCCGGCATCTCCGAAATGTCATGCCGAGGATCCAGCCGCCACCGCTGAACATTCCCAGGCCTGCGTGGTCAACGGCATGCAAAATAAAAACGGGCGCATCTGCAAAAATAAAGCGAATGGTCAGCCGTTGGGTCAAAGAGGGGACATGGCCGGAGAAAGAGAAGAAAGAGAGTTTTGCCAAAGGTTCTTCTGGACTTGAGGAAGGGTCTTCTTCACGAATTCTGGATCCTCGTTGCTTATCCTGCATGCAAATCTGATCCGTGCTTGCAACGTCTTAATGGCTGCAGAGTTGGCAGAGACCCCCCCAAAGGCCATCCAGTCCAACCTCCTGGAAGAAAAGCACAATCAAAGCCCTCTTGACAGATGGCCATCCAGCCTCTGGTGCAAAGAGGGAGTCTCACCGCACTCCCGAGGCATCAAGTTCCATTCTTAGATGCATAAAGCAGACACGTTCAAGTGCTGTAAACATGCGCTTGGACGGAGAAGACTGGGAGAAACTGGGTCTTTTCTTATCCAGGACCATACAGTCCAACCTGCTATAGGAAACGCACAATCAAAGTCCTCCCGACAGATGGCCATACAGCCACACTCCCAAGGCATTGAGTTCCATTCACAGATGCATAGAGCAGACACGTTCATGACCACAGTGTGCTGTAAACATGCGCTTGAACGGAGAAGACTGGGAGAAACTGGGTCTCCTTTTCTTATCCAGGACCATACAGTCCAACCTGCTATAGGAAAAGCACAATCCAAGCCCTCTTGACAGATGGGCATCCAGCCTCTGTTTTAAAGAGGGAGGCTCACCGCGCATTCGTGAGCACAGTGTGCTGTAAACATACGCTTGGACGGAGAAGATTGGGAGAAATTGGGTCTCTTTTGGGTTTGCGTGCAAATCTTATCCTTGCTTGCATTGTCTTAATGGCTATAGAGTTGGCAGAGACCCCTCCACAGGCCATCCAGTCCAACCCGCTACAGGAAAAGCACAATCCAAGCCCTCCCGACAGATGGCCACCCAGCCACACTCCCAAGGCATTGCAGTCTATTCAGATGCATAAAGCAGACACATTCATGACCATAGTGTGTTGTAAACATGAGCATAGACAGAGAAGACTGGGAGAAACTGGGTCCAGGGCCATTCAGTCCAACCCACTGCAGGAAAAGCACAATCAAAGCCCTCCCGACAGATGGCCATACAGCCACACTCCCAAGGAGACCCAAGGCATTGAGTTCCATTAACAGATGCATAGAGCAGACACGTTCATGACCACAGTGTGCTGTAAACATGCGCTTGAACGGAGAAGACTGGGAGAAACTGGGTCTCCTTTTCTTATCCAGGACCATACAGTCCAACCTGCTATAGGAAAAGCACAATCCAAGCCCTCTTGACAGATGGGCATCCAGCCTCTGTTTTAAAGAGGGAGGCTCACCGCGCATTCGTGAGCACAGTGTGCTGTAAACATACGCTTGGACGGAGAAGATTGGGAGAAATTGGGTCTCTTTTGGGTTTACGTGCAAATCTTATCCTTGCTTGCATTGTCTTAATGGCTATAGAGTTGGCAGAGACCCCTACACAGGCCATCCAGTCCAACCCGCTACAGGAAAAGCACAATCCAAGCCCTCCCGACAGATGGCCACCCAGCCACACTCCCAAGGCATTGCAGTCTATTCAGATGCATAAAGCAGACACATTCATGACCATAGTGTGTTGTAAACATGAGCATAGACAGAGAAGACTGGGAGAAACTGGGTCCAGGGCCATTCAGTCCAACCCACTGCAGGAAAAGCACAATCAAAGCCCTCCCGACAGATGGCCATCCAGCCACACTCCCAAGGCATTGAGTTCCATTCACAGATGCATAGAGCAGACACGTTCATGACCACAGTGTGCTGTAAACATGCGCTTGGACGGAGAAGACTGGGAGAAACTGGGTCTCCTTTTCTTATCCGGGGCCATTCAATCCAACCCGCTGCAGGAAAAGCACAATCAAAGCCCTCCCGACAGATGGCCATCCATGCACACTCCCAAGGCATTGAGTTCCATTCAGATGCATTGAACAGACACATTCATGACCACAGTGTGCTGTAAACATGCGCTTGGCTGGAGAAGACTGGGAGACATTGGGTCTCCTTTTGCCTTGAAGAACGTGGACTTAAGACGACCGACAGATTGCAACGTCACATACGGCAGCCTTCCTATAATGCAGGCATGGGCCAACTTGGGCCCTCCCACCAGGTGTTTTGGACTTCAACTCCCACCATTCCTAACAGCCTACCAGCTGTAAGGAATGGTGGGAGTTGAAGTCCAAAACACCTGGAGGGAGGGCCCAAGTTGGCCCACGCCTGCCTATAATGGCTGCAAATATTCCCCACCTTGCTTGCAACGTTTAGCATCCCGTCGCGGACCCGGCAATGAGCTTTTGCATTTTTCTTTCTCTCTCCGACGACAACAGGATGAAAGGGGCTTCCCTTTTTCTCCTCCTCGGCAGTGCCAATTAGTACCTGATCTAATTACAGTGATTGCCAAATGCGTATTATTATGCCCTACTCCGCGCACATGCTTGGCTAATTTCTTGGCAAGCTCGCCCGCTCTGGCACACATGATAGTTTTCCTCAATTGAGAAAAGTGGAGCAAATAGAAACAAGGGTCAGATGTCTTTCCGGGTTTCGACCGCTACTGTTAGGGCACTGTTGGCCAAAATAACCCCCTATATGCAGGGATTATTCAGGACTCAGACTCCAAAACAACCCCCTATATGCAGGGACTATTCCGGACCCAGACTCCAAAACAGCCTCCTATATGCAGGGACTATTCAGGACTCAGACTCTAAAACCACCCCCTATATGCAGGGACTATTCCAGACCCAGACTCCAAAACAACCTCCTATATGCAGGGACTATTCAGAATCCACAACAACCCCCCTATATGCAGGGACTATTCAGGACTCAGACTCCACAACAACCCCCTATATGCATGGACTATTCAGGACTCAGACTCTAAAACCATCCCCTATATGCAGGGATTATTCAGGACCCGGACTCCAAAACAACCTCCTATATGCAGGGACTATTCAGGACCCAGACTCCAAAACAACCCCCTATGTGCAGGGACTATTCAGGACCCAGACTCCAAAACAACCCCCTATATGTAGGAACTATTCAGGGTTCAGATTCCAAAACAACCCCCTATGTGCAGGGACTATTCAGGACCCAGACTCCAAAACAACCCCCTATATGCAGGGACTATTCAGGACCCGGACTCCACAACAACCCCCTATATGCAGGGACTATTCAGGACTCAGACTTCAAAACAACCCCCCCTTGGACCCTTTCGGGTAACTTCCTTCGGATGAGAGATCGTCTGGCACAAAACGTCACTTTCTTGGGACGGAGGGAGGCAAAATACGTCAGGAAAAATCAATTCCTAAAAATACACAATGGTTTAGAGTCTAATTACGTGCAGATCAGTGGAGTCTTCATCCCACTTGAAGAATTTCAATTAAGAATATGCTGATGCAAGGAGGTCTCTGAGGCAGACACGAATGGAAACCCAATGCGTTTGGTTTTGAGGAGTGCTTGTTTCTGGCTTTGCGGAGGGACCCTGAAACCCTGCCGGAACTTGTTTAGCCATTATTTCTGAATCAGGACCCACTCCTTGAGGCCGAGGCCTGGAACCTTGTTCATACTTAACTGAAGAAATGAAAGGATGCGTTAATGGGTATCCCGGTCTGATGGCAACTGTCTCAATCCTGAGCCATCCCACTCTTTCAGCTGCTTTTGAAAAGCCCTAGGAGGACATTTCAAAGTTCCTTGGCATGGAAGATGGAGAGACAGCACCTCCCTGTGGCTGGAGTCAAGCACAGCCTCCAGATGCCGAAGATGGAAAAAGATGGGAAGCCTTTGCCTCTGTCTGTGTACTGTCTGCCTTTGTTGACTGTATAACAGCATCGAATGTTTGCCATCTATGTATCCTGTAATCCGCCCTGAGTCCCCTCAAGGACATAGGGCAGAATATAGAATCATAGAAACCTAGTTGGAAGAGAGCTCATGGGCCACCATTCTGCCAAGAAGCAGGAAAATCACATTCAAAGCACCCCCGACAGATGGCCATCCAGCCTCTGTTTAAAAGCTTCCAAAGAAGGAACCTCCACCACACTCTGGGGCAGAGAGTTCCACTGCTGAACGGCTCTCACAGTCAGAAAGTTCTTCCTAATGTTCAGGTGGAATCTCCTCTCTTGTAGTTTGAGGCCATTGCTCCATTGCGTCCTCGTCTCCAGGGCAGCAGAAAACGAGCTTGCTCCCTCCTCCCTAGGACTTCCCCTCACACATTGACACCTGGCCTTCCTCATGTCTCCTCTCAGCCTTCTCTTATGCAGGCTAAACATGCCCAGCTCTTTAAGCCGCTCCTCATAGGGCTTGTTCCCCAGACCCTTGATCCTTTGAGTCACCCTTCTCTGAACACAGTCCAGCTTGTCAATATCTCTCTTCAATTGTGGTGCCCAGAATCCTGAGCCATCCCTCTCTTTCAGCTGCTTTTGAAATGCCCTGGGAGGACGTCTATGGACAACGAAGCTCCTCGGCATGGAAGATGGAGTGACAGCACTTCCCTGTGGCTGGAATCGAGCACAGCCTCCAAATGCCGGAGATGGAAAAAGATGGGAAGTCTTTGCCTCTGTGTACTGTCTGTCTTTGTTGACTGTATAATGCCATTGAATGTTTGCCATCTATGTGTACTGTAATCCTCAAGGACATAAGGCAGAATAGAAATAAAGTATATTATTATATGGTTATTATGACTGTTAAACCACTCCGAGTCGCCTTTCAGGCTGAGAGGGGCGGAATATAAATATAATAAATAATAAATAATGTTGTGTTCTACAGTGGTGCAAAATCTCCAGTCTAAGCCCGCTCGCCCATCTGTGGTGCGTGACTTATTCATGTTAGGAAGGGGGAAGTAACCCTGCTCCAATTTCCTCACCTCCATCCCACCACATTATTATTATTATTATTATTATTTTAGTACTAGTTCTTGCTTAAATAAAAAGAATGCCTCTCATGGGTGCATGCTCATCTCTGAAGAAGAAGAGGACTTTGGCTCCCACTTCTGGGACCATCCTGTGCAATCGAGGGACCAAGAAGTGAGACATGCAGCCATGCCCTAGTGTTTCTGAAGCAGCGCATGGATGATGTGGGAAGTGGAACGTACTCTTCTACTGCCTTGGATGGGTGTCCATTGTGCAACCCTCCCCGCCCCCGGTTCCCCAGGCATGCAAGTCACCCCTCCGACTGGAAACCCAACCTGCAAAGGGCCCGTTTCCCACCCACATCGCACCCCAAAAAGCTGTGGTTGTGCAAGGAAGCCTCGCCAATTGACAGTTTCCTGTGCAGACTTCGCAAGTCAAAGGCAGAACAAAGAAGATGCCCCGTGACAGCACGACAGGCACAACGTCCCCACAGTGGTGTGTTTGCACCATTTCAGGCCCATCCTGATGAAATGAGCCCTCAACAAACGTCTGAAATAAATAAATAGGATTTTAGTTCTCCGTAACTACTATCTCCTACGAGTCCTCTCTCTCATGCAGAGCCCCGTCCAAATCCTGCCCTCTGCCATCACTTCTGTGCAAAAGGCTGAGGCGGAGAGAGCGGGCTTCCTCCGAACCCCTCTTTTGGCAACAGGACCTGGGCTCCCTTTGGTGAGGGGTTTCCATCCCCTCCTTAGAGAGAGCCTGAAAGGCAAGGGGGAGTCCATACGCTGTGGCCGGACGTCCTGCATCGCGGGATTTCGGTGGAGGGGCCTCAATCCACAATCAATACAAAAGGACGACTCCAAAGGGAGGCAGGGGGTTCCTCCTCCTCCGGCGCAGAGAGTGCAGAGCGGCTCCGGGCACGGCCTCCTCTTCAGGGCCGGGGGCTTTGGTCCTCAACCGGCTTGTGGGTGGCGGGGCCGCGGGACGAAGACGGGGTGTGTGGGTGTGGGCCAGGGCTGAGCTGCAGCCGGTCCGGGTGGCAGGTGACCAGGGTGGTCCGGCGCTCGGGGAAGAGGGCCCTCCCGCAGGTCTGGCGCTTCTCGTCCAGGGCGGCCAGGTTGTACTCGCAGAAGTCCACCAGCAGCTCCACTTGCTCGTGGAGGGGGAGCGACTTGTACCTCCGCTGGGCCAGGAAGCAGAGCGCCTCCACAAAGGCCTGCAGGCCCATCCCTGGAAGGCAAGCAGAGGACCGAACAGGTAGTTCAGCAGAGCAGCAATCTTCTATTATTATTATTATTATTATTGAATTTTATTAGGGTCAAACCTGATGGAAATGGCAACTTTCTTTAAGCCTCCTATACTAGTTATTTGTTATGATGATGATGATGATGATTATTATTATTATTATTATAGATTTTTATTAGGGTCAAACATGATGGAAATGGCAATCTTCCTGTACTAGTTATTTGTTATGTATATTATTATTATTATTATTATTATTATTATTATTATTGATTTTTATTAGGGTCAAACATGATGAAAATGGCAACTTTCTTTAAGCCTCCTATACTAGTTATTTGTTATGTTTATTATTATTATTATTATTATTATTATTATTATTATTATAGATTATTTTATTAGGGTCAAACATGATGGAAATAGCAACCTTCTTTAAGCCTCCTATATTCGTTATTTGTTATGTATATTATTATTATTATTATTATTATTATTATTATTATTATTATAGATTATTTTATTAGGGTAAACATGATGGAAATGGCAACCTTCTTTAAGCCTCCTATACTAGTTATTTGTTATGATTATGATTATTATTATTATTATAGATTTTTATTAGGGTCAAACATGATGGAAATGGCAACCTTCTTCAAGCCTCCTATACTAGTTATTTGTTATGTATATAATTCAATTTGCTTACTGTTTTGTATATGTGTGTGTTGGTATGCCATTTACCCTTAACTCTATGTTATAGGATGGTCTGCAGACCATATGATCAGAATCTGGGACTATTCAGAACTCAGACTCCATTTTAGAAACAATATGCTTTCAGGCACCAGTAAAAAACAGTACATTTTAGGAGTCTGTAGAAACAGTTCTGCAGGTCTATCCCTTGAAAGCAAGCAGAGGTCGGAGCAGGCCATTGAGTGGAGCAGCAATCTACTACTACTATAGTTTTTTATTAGAGTCAAGCATATTGGAAATAGCAACCTTCTTCAAGCCTCCTATACTAGTTATTTGTTATGTATATAATTCAGATTGCTTACTGTATTGTATATGTCTGTGTTGGTATGCCATTTACCCTTAACTCTATGTTATGGGAGGGTCTGCAGACCATGTGATCAGGATCTGGGATTATTCAGAACTCAGACTCCATTTTAGAAACCAGTAGATTTCAGGCACCAGTAGAAAACTGGTGAAGAAACAGTTCTGCAGCTCTATCCCTGGAAAGGCCATTGAGTGGAGCAGCAATCTACTACTACTACTACTACTACTACTACTATAGTTTTTTTATTAGAGTCAAGCATGTTGGAAATAGCAACCTTCTACAATCCTCCTATACTAGTTATTTGTTATGTATATAATTCAGATTGCTTACTGCATTGTATGTGTGTGTGTTGGTGTGCAATTTACCCTTAACTCTATGTTGTGGGAGGGGCTGCAGACCATG
This sequence comes from Anolis sagrei, assembly GCF_037176765.1. Lineage (NCBI taxonomy): Eukaryota > Metazoa > Chordata > Lepidosauria > Squamata > Anolidae > Anolis > Anolis sagrei. The sequence continues at coordinate 1,958,814 of NC_090031.1, read as the reverse complement.
TGATCAGGTCTGTTATTGTCCGGCAACTTCTATCACCCCTTACCATTGGTTACATGCCTAGGGCTCATGGCATTTGTAGTCTACCATCACCTTGAGACCAAGTTCAGTGGCTGGAAAAAGCAAGTTTACTTTCTGGCTTATTCTGGCCGCAGTCCCTATACGCAGGGACTATTCAGGACTCAGACTCCATTTTAGAAACAGTATGGTTTCAGACACCAGTAGAAAACAGTACGTTTCAGAAGTCTGTGGAATCAGTTCTACAGGCCCATCTCTAGAAGGCAAGCAGAGGCCAGAGCAGAAACTGAGCGGAGCAGCAATCTATTATTATTATTATTATTATTATTATTATTATTATTATTATTGATTTTTTATCCTTCCTTCCTCCCTCTCTTAGAGTTGATAAACACTCTAATCCCTCTCCCCAGCCTCCTGTTTTGAGCCTACTTGGTGCATATTAAAACAACACTCATCCATTACCATTTTTAATAAAGCCTGACAATTAGATTGGTGCAAGGGATGCCAAACGAGCGTTGGAGGCTTCATGTTGCTAAGATGCATTGGCTGGAGTATTAAAAGCGGGTGAGAGGAAAGGCACACTCATAGAAAAGGAAGGAAGGAAGGAAGAATGGAAGGAAGGAAGGAAGGAAGGAAGGAAGGAAGGAAGGAAGGGCAAAACAAAGAGAGGAGTCTCTTCTCAAACAGAAGCAAACAAGACAGCAATGAGAATGGTGACCAGCGGTTGATGCACCCAAAGGCAAAGCACCTCATTGAGCCCAAGGGAAGAATCCTCCACCTTGTGTGACTGTGGAGTAGAACAGACAACTCTGCATCTCTATGCTTGTCCACTACGCCCTGCCTCATGTACAGAGTGACGAGAACAGTGTCTCACTGTAGATGTGCCCAAAGGCAAAGGACATAATTGAGCCCAGGAGAAGAATCCTCCACCTTGTGTTACTGTGGAGCAGAACAGACAACTTTGCATCTCTATGCTTGTCCACTGTGTCCTGCCTCATGTACAGAACGATGAGAACTGTGTCCCACTGTAGATGCGCCCAAAAGCAAAGCACCTCACTGAGCCCAAGGGAAGAATCCTCCACTTTGTGTGACTGTGGAGCAGAACAGACAACTTTGCATCTCTATGCTTGTCCACTATGCCCTGCCTCATGTACAGAGTGATGAAAACAGTGTCCCACTGTAGATGCTCCCAACGGCAAAGCACCTAATTGAGCCCAAGGGAAGAATCCTCCACCTTGTGTGACTGTGGAGCAGAACAGACAACTCTGCATCGCTATGCTTGTCCACTATGTCCTGCCTCACGTACAGAGCGGTGAGAATGGTGTCCCAGTGTAGATGTACCCCAAGGCAAAGCACCTCATTGAGCCCAAGAGAAGAATCTTCCACTTTGTGTGAGTGGAGCAGAACAGACAACTCTGCATCTCTATGCTTATCCACTATGTTCTGCCTCATGTACAGAGGAGGAATTGTTGGAGGCTATAGACAATGCGGTTGCTGTTGCCTGTTTTTGGTCAAAAGATATCTAACCGCTAGTGCTCCTTCTATTTTTATCAGTTTTATACTAATTTATGCAATGCTTTTGATACGAAATCAATCAATAAAAAGCTGAAGGGAAAGAATCCAGCAAAATCCTCAGAGCAGCTGGATTTCTGACTGGCTCCAAGGAAAGAAAGCGCAACAGCTTTAAGAAAGAAAAGCGGGAAAGGGAGGCGGGGGAGATGGTGCCACTCTCTAAAGCGGCGTCAATAAATATTTGTTATCACCCCATTCTGGTCAGCAAAACAAAAGATGCGGCAAAAACACAACACCAGGCAGGCACACCCACAAATCTGTCACCGGAGAACAACAGATTCTGCTTATCTGCTGCAATTTAAGATGCAAAGCGCTCCACCGCCCCTCAAAGACACAACCACGCCGACCAAGCGTTAATCCAGAATTAACAATGGGCCAGATGGCCACGCTCCTTGTGAGCCATAAACATGAAAAATACGCTTCCTCTTTGCTTCTGATTGCCCATCAATTTGGGCCCTGACTAATGGGACTCAGGGAAAAAGAAAAGAAAAGTTGGGGGGCTTTTCTGCTCACTGTGCTGCAAACAAGATGTCCCCCCGCTCCATCCGCCTGCACCCCATTCCCCCCATCTTTGCAAGGTCTCGGAGAGGAATGGCACATCTCCTGTTCTCTGTCTTGCGGGTTGGGCCCTTCCATGCTCCTTGCGCAACGAATCCGCTCTCGGTTTTAGTCCGAACTTTAAAGGTCATCTATAGGCAGGAAGGAAATGTGGCTCCCCGCTTGGAAATGTGGCTCCCCACTTATGTATTGTCGAAGACTTTCATGGCCGGAATCACTGGGTTGTTGTAGGTTCTAGAGGCATTTTCTCCTGATGTTTCGCCTGCATCTATGGCAAGCATCCTCAGAGGTTGTGAGGTGACTCGTCACTCCCTCTGAGGATGCTTGCCATAGATGCAGGTGAAACGTCAGGAGAAAATGCTTCTAGAACATGGCCATATAGCCCGGAAAAACCTACAACAACCCGCTTATTCTTGCTTTCGAATTAGATCCTCTCAAGTCTATTGTTTCCCCCCACTTTTTGGTTTTATCCAGGAGAGAACTTCATCCCTAATCTTCCTTCTTAGGGTCTTATTTCAGGCTGGGTCTACACTGTGGGATTCTGAATTCAACCCACAGAAAAATATTATTATTATTATTATTATTATTATTATTATTATTATATAATTATAATATAATATAATTATAATATTATTATATCATATAATATTATTACATATATTATTATATAATTATATAATAAATATTATTATATATATTATTATATAATTATATAATTATGTAATAAAATAATTATATAATAATATAATAACAATATAATAGGTAAAGGTAAAGGTTTTTCCCTGACATTAAGTCCAGTCGTGTCCGACTCTAGGACTCTGGTGCTCATCATACCTTCCCACCAGAGCAGTACCTATTGATCTACTCATATTTTCATGTTTTCGAACTGCTAGGTTGGCAGAAGCTGGAGCTGACAGCGGAAGCTCATGCTGCACCCTGGATTCAAACCTGTGACTTTTCAGTCAACAAGTTTAGCAGCTCAGCGCTTTAACCCACTGTGCCACCGGGGGCACAATAACAATATAATATAATATAATATTATTATTAAATTATTATTACATGATTATATAATAATTATAGGATAAAGTAAGTATATAATAATGTAATAAAATAATTATATAACAATATAATAACAATATAATAGGTAAAGGTAAAGGTTTTTCCCTGACATTGAGTCCAGTTGTGTCTGACTCTGGGACTTTCATCTCCATTTCTAAGCCAAAGAGCCGGCGTTGTCCGTAGACACCTCCAAAATCATGTGGCCAGCATGACTGCAAGGAGCACCGTTACCTTCCCACCAGAGCGGTACCTATTGATCTACTTATATTTTCATGTTTTCGAACTGCTAGGTTGGCAGAAGCTGGAGCTGACAGAGGAAGCTCATGCTGCACCCTGGATTCGAACCAGTAACCTTTCGGTCAACAGGTTTTGCAGCTCAGCGCTTTAACCCACTGTGCTACCGGGGGCACAATAATATAATATAATATAATATAATATAATATAATATAATATAATATAATTAATATAATTAATATAATTAATATAATTAATATAATTAATATAATTAATATAATATAATTAATATAATAATAATAATAATAATAATAATAATTTGTATTTGTTACCCACCTCTCCTAATGGTCCAAATCATAGGTACCCTACCCCACCCTCAAAACCCTCCTTCTGGGAGACAGGGGGGGGGGGCTGGCTCACCTGAGTCTCTCTGCTCGACCCCGTAGCTGCTGCCCCTCCGGGTGATGTCGATGTAGAGGATGTCGGCTGCGGCCATGCTGAACCCGCTGTTGCTCACCCTGCTATTCCTGGGACATAATAAAGAAAGGGATTGTGAGGAAAAAGCCATCCTCTATCTCCCCGAGGGGACTCAGGATGGATTACAGAATCCATAAATGGCAAGCATTCAATGCCGTTATACAATTAACAAGGACAGACAGTACATAGACAGAGGCAAAGGCTTCCCTCCTTTCATCTCCGGCATATGTTTTTCCCATTGGTGAAGGAGGTCTTGCACAATCAAAGCTCCCCCTATAGAAGGCCATCCAGTCTCTCTTTAAAAGCCTCCAAAGAAGGAGCCCCCACCAGACTCCGAGGCAGAGAGTTCCACTGTTGAATGACTTATTATGTATGGTTTCAACTATATGCATTTGGCTGTATTCTCATTTGATTGGATTCAATTGCAATCCACCTTGAGTTACCAACCTGAGAGAAAGGTGGGCTGTAAACAAAAGGATGGATGGAATGGAGGGGAAGCCTCAAAGCTGCACTAAGTTCTGGTCTTACTTAATGTTTTCTTGTATGTTCTTATGTCGGTAAGTGCAATGCTTACCATGCTGGAAATTGCCCTGAGTCCCCTTGGGAAGATAGAGTGGCATACAAATAAAGGTTTATTATTATTATTATCATCATCATCATAATCATCATCATTATACTGACACAAAAACACAGTATGTCACAGCAAATGAGATCTGTATGCTGGATTTTTATTATTAATTTATTATATTTTTATTATAATTTTTTTATGCTGGATTATTTTATTACAATTTTATTATATGCTGGATTATTATTATTATTATTTTACTGACACAAAAACACAGTATGTCACAGCAAATGAGATATATATATATTGGATTTTTATTATTAATTTATTATATTTTTATTATAATTTTTTTATGCTGGATTATTTTATTACAATTTTATTATATGCTGGATTATTATTATTATTATTTTACTGACACAAAAACACAGTATGTCACAGCAAATGAGATATATATATTGGATTTTTATTATTAATTTATTATAGTTTTATTATAATTTTTTTATGCTGGATTATTTTATTACAATTTTATTATATGCTGGATTATTATTATTATTATTTTACTGACACAAAAACACAGTATGTCACAGCAAATGAGAGAGATATATTGGATTTTTATTATTAATTTATTATAGTTTTATTATAGTTTTTATTATATGCTGGATTATTTTTATTACAATTTTATTATATGCTGGATTATTTTTATTATTTTACTGACACAAAAACACAGTATGTCACAGCAAATGAGAGATATATGCTGGATTTTTATTATTAATTTATTATATATTTATTATTTTTTATTATATGCTGGATTATTTTTATTACAATTTTATTATATGCTGGATTATTATTATTATTATTATTATTATTATTATTATTATTTTACTGACACAAAAACACAGTATGTCACAGCAAATGAGAAATATATACTGGATTTTTATTATTAATTTATTATAGTTTTATTATAGTTTTTATTACATGCTGGATTATTTTTTATTACAATGTTATTATATCCTGGATTATTTTTATTACAATTTCTATTATATGATGGATTATTATTATTATTTTACTAACTCAAAAACAGTGTCACAGCAAATGAGATATATATGCTGGATCTTTATTATTAATTTATTATATTTTTATTATAATTTTTATTATATGCTGGATTATTATTATTATTATTATTATTATTATTATTATTCAGTACTGTGGAGACTATTTGTCCCCAGAGTATATTCCCCCACCTGTATGAAGGTCTATATTTATGACCCCATTCCTTTATGAGTTTCTCCCCCACAAACAATCTGCTCCATCCCTGTCTCATCCTGATTTTAGTATTTTTAGTATTATGATGTTTTATTGACTGTATGTGATATTATGGTTGGAAACCGGTCTGAGTCCCTCAAGAAAGGTCGGTATACAAAACTTTTAAATAAATAAAATAAATAAATATCTTCGTTTTTATCTTGCACATGCGGTCCACTCATTGTTATGTTATTTTATTTTATTGTGTATGATTTTGCTTTATCATTTTTGTACTCATATGTTGTGTGTATTTTACTATGTTGTTATTGTGTTTTGGTTTCACTTTATTGTCATATGCTGTTGGGCTTGGCCTCATGTAAGCCACCCCGAGTCCCCATTGGGGAGATGGTGGTGGGGTATTAAATAATAATAATAATAATAATAATTATTATTATTATTATTATTATTGATTGTAATGATGAGTCAGGAGCACAAATTGCTTCAACTGACATAACAACTATCGCAGCTCCGTAGGGATACACCTATAGGAAAATAATAATAATAATAATAATAATAATAATAATAATAATAATAGTAATGATGACCCCTAACCTTTCACCTTATAAATGTCCGGAAGGCGGTGGGCCCCAACTTGGTGGTCCCTTTCAGGCCCAGGAAGCGGATGAAGAGCGCCGCGATGCGCTCCACCAGCCGCAGGAAGTTGAACTGCTTGGCGTATTTGGGGAAGACTTGCTTCAGACAGAGGGAAGGGGCCTTCTCCTCCTCCAGGTTCTCCCGGCGGTGCAGCTCCAGCCTGTCTATGGAGTCCTCATCCAGGAAGTCTTCCTCCTCCTCCTCCTCTTCCTCCTCCTCTTCGTCATCGAGAGGCGCAGGCTCCGCTCTGCCGGTCAAAGAGGGGCGAAAACAACAACGACATTAGGACCTTGGAACACACCTGAGTTATTTAAATGGGTTTGTAATCATATCACTGGTGGGTGGGCATTAATGTTCACGACCCATGTTTATATTCAGCCTCCAATGGCGCAGTGGGTTGAACTGAAAGGTCGGTGGTTCGAGTCTGGGGAGTCCGGTGAGCTCCTGTTGTTAGCCCCAGCTTCTGCCAACCTAGTTTGAAAACATGCAAATGTGAGATCAATAGGTATCGCTCCGGCGGGAAGGTAACACTGCTCCATGCAGTCATGCTGGCCACATGACCTTGGAGGTGTCTATGGACAACGCCAGCTCTTCGGCTTAGTAATGGAGATGAGCACCGGAGTCCCAGAGTCGGACACAACTGGACTTAATGTCAGGGGGAAACCTTTGCCTTCACATAGTAATAGTATCAGCATTAGTATTATTATATGTTATGAGCTAAGAAGCTCACGGCAGTGCGGCAGTTTAAACTTGCTGGTGAACGGTCAGTGGTTTGAATCTGGGGAGTAGGGTGAGCTCCCACTGTCAGCCCCAGCTTCTGCCAACCTAGCAGTTTGCAAACATGCAAATGTGAGTAGATCAACAGATACCGCTCTGGCGGGAAGGGAAGGTTCTCCATGCAGTCATACTGACCACATGACCTTGGAGGCGTCTATGGACAACACCAGCTCTTTGGCTTAGAAATGGAGATGAGCACCAGAGTCCCAGAGTCGGACACGACTGAACTTAATGTCGGAGGAAAACCTTTGCCTTCACGTAGTAGATCCAGCGGGAAGGTATGGGTGCTCCATGCAGTCATGCCAGTGGCCACATTAGCTTGGAGGTGTCTATGGACAACGCCGGCTCTTTGGTTTAGAAATGGAGATGAGCACCAGAGTCCCAAAGTTGGACACGACAGGACTTAATGTCGGGGAAATCCTTTGCCTTCACCTAGTAGATCAATAGGTACAGCTCCGGCGGGAAGATATGGGCGCTCCATGCAGTCATGCTAGTGTCCACATGACCTTGGAGGTGTCTATGGACAACGCCGGCTCTTTGGCTTAGAAATGGAGATGAGCACTGAAGTCCCAGAGTCAGACACGACTGGACTCAATGACGGGGAAAACCTTTGCCTTCACGTAGTAGATCCAGCAGGAAGGTATGGGCGCTCCATGCAGTCATGCCAGTGGACACATGACCTTGGAGGTGTCTATGGACAACGCCAGCTCTTTGGCTTAGAAATGGAGATGAGCACCAAAGTCCTAGAGTCGGACACGACTGGACTTAATGTCGGCGAAAACCTTTGCCTTCATGTAGTAAATCAATAGGTACCGCTCTGGCGGGAAGTTATGGGCGCTCCATGCAGTCATGCCAGTGGACACATGACCTTGGAGGTGTCTATGGACAACGCTGGCTCTTTGGCTTAGAAATGGAGATGAGCACCAAAGTCCTAGAGTCGGACACGACTGGACTTAATGTCGGGGAAATCCTTTGCTTTCATGTAGTAGATTAATAGGTACTGCTCTGGTGGGAAGGTATGGACACTCCATGCAGTCATGCCAGTGGCCACATGACCTTGGAGGTGTCTATGGACAACACCAACTCTTTGGCTTGGAAATGGAGATGAGCACTGAAGTCCCAGAGTCAGACACGACTGGACAATGACGGGGAAAACCTTTGCCTTCACATAGTAGATCCAGCGGGAAGGTATGGGCGCTCCATGCAGTCATGCCAGTGGCCACATGACCTTGGAGGTGTCTATGGACAACGCCGGCTCTTTGGCTTAGAAATGGAGATGAGCACCAAAGTCCTAGAGTCGGACACAACTAGACTTCATGTCAGGGGAAACCTTTATGTTTATCTCCTATATCTATCTATCTACCTATTGATCAATCGATATTATCTATCTATCTATCTATCTATCTATCTTATCTATTATCTATCTATCTATCTATCTATCTATCTATCTTATCTATTATCTATCTGTCTATCTATCTATCTATCTATCTATCTTATCTATTATCTATCTATCTATCTATCTTATCTATTATCTATCTATCTATCTATCTATCTATCTATCTTATCTATTATCTATCTATCTATCTATCTATCTATCTATCTATCTATCTATCTTATCTATTATCTATCTATCTATCTATCTATCTATCTATCTTATCTATCTATCTATCTATCTTATCTATCTATCTATCTATCTATCTATCTATCTTATCTATTATCTATCTATCTATCTATCTTATCTATTATCTATCTATCTATCTTATCTATCTATCTATCTATCTATCTATCTTATCTATTATCTATCTGTCTATCTATCTATCTATCTATCTATCTATCTATCTATCTTATCTATTATCTATCTATCTATCTATTTATTGACGCTGTCTGTTTTCTATCTATATAATAAACAGTGTTTGTATGTGATGGTGTATGTATGTTTTGATGACGTTTTGAATCCCTGCTTGTCCTGGGACCACCCAAGGTGCACTCTCTCAGCCTCAAAATTGGCCAGAGGAATGAGAGGAAGCCAGCACAAGCAGGGTTTCGTTTCCATCCCGATGTCTGACCCCAATGCGTTTGCTCCTCTAATTTGCTGACCGGCGACAGATCTGCCTTCAGAAGGGAAAAAAGGAATTAGCGACTTTGGGAACGAAGCAAGAGAGAGAGAGATGGGATTTCAATTTGGACCAAGCCGATGACAATCCGAGCGCCCGCTTATCTTTTAAACATGATGGCTAATTTATGAACACTTCTTCTTCTTCTTCTTCTTCCCTTGCCTGCCTTAATCTTTATGCCGAGACACGCCGGCCGGGGCCTCCCTGGGATGCCTTTTCCAGCCGCTAATTAAAAGCGGAGAGATTTACGGCGGTGGCCCAAATGGCAGCTGTCAAGTTCAAAGTCAAATGGAGGCCGCAGACGGTGGTTTTGGGGAAGGAAAGGAGGAAGGAAGAGAAAGGCACGTCTGCTCCGGGGAAGGAGATTTAAGGCGCACCCACCACTCTGGGTAATGAATGCAGGCTGGCCCCACTTGATGGGAGATGCAGTTTGGTGAGACAGAGACGGACCAAGGCTTTGTTTGGCGGAAAATACAACTTTAAACTGCTGAGCTGCTGAACTTGCTGGTGAACGGTCAGTGGTTTGAATCTGGGGAGTAGGGTGAGTGCCTGCTGTTAGCCCCAGCTTCTGCCAACCTAGCAGTTCGAAAAAAAATGCAAATGTGAGTTGATCAACAGATACCGCTCTGCCAGGCAGTTAAGCTGCTGGCCACATGACCTTGGAGGTGTCTATGGATAACACCAGCTCTTTGGCTTGGAAATGTGCTTTTGAGCCAGGGCAGCAAAAGGGGTGCCAAGGCGCATTGATTCTACAATGTAGACGCACCCTTTGCCTGCGTCTCAAACAGCACAACAGGTTAAACCACCAGCTGCAGAAAATCTTTGCAGTTCAAAGCCATGAATAGAGGTGAGCTCCCGCCGTCAGCCCTAGCTCCTGCCCACCTAGCAGTTCCAAAACAGTAGTGCCAGGTATTTCTTGAACCTGAAGCAGAGTTTATCAGCTCGAACCTCCAAGCAATATTAAAGTACTGCCTATACTATATGAGCAATAATAATAATAATACTAATAATAATAATAATAATAATAATAATAATAATAATAAACCTTTATTTATACCCCGCTACCATCTCCCGCAGGACTTGGTGCGGCTTACAAGAGGCCGAGCCCACATACATCATAAAAACATAACAACAATACAACAATAAATAACTCATAACAAAACAATACAATAATGACACAACACATTAAAAAACCTGTGGCAGGGCCAACTGTAAGGATTAAAATTTAAAATGCTGGGCATGTCCAAGGGAAATAGGAAAGATATTTTAGGGATAGGTGAGCATGCAGACAATCCTAGATCTCTCGTAAAGTGCATTTGGAACATATTGCATGGGATTCCTATTCTGGGAAGGCACACTGGAACATCCATGTTTTCAAGCTCCTTCTAAAGACTGCCAACGTTGAGGCATGCCTGATGTCCTTGGGGAGGGAGTTCCAGAGTCATGGGGCCACCACCGAGAAGGCCCTGTCCCTCGTTCCCACCATTCACGCTTGTGATGCAGGTGAGATCATGAGCAGGGCCTCTCCAGATGATCAAAGAGATCGTGTGGGTTCGTATATAGAAATGCGGTCACACAGGTAGATGGGTCCCAAACCGTTTAAGGCTTTGATTAAAAAATGGGTTCAATATTAGAAATTCCATAACCTACTGGAAATAATTGCTCCATAACCTTATTGAAAAGGTAAAAATGATGTCAAATGTGAATCTTCCTTAAACATGGAGACCACCTTTTGGAAACGACTAGTCAAGGAAAGGCATGACCTTGTTAGAAGTCAACCCTTTGAACAAGTGATATTCACTAGTGTTCCCGTAATGGCACACAGGTAACTCAGCGGTTAGACTGAAGAACCATGTCTTTAAAGTGCCAATTAACAATTATACACATTTACAAACAGTTAGTGGAGGCGTGGAAGGTTGCTATTTCCAACCATCAATAGGTACTGCTTTGGCAGGGAGGTAAAAGCTTGCCCATGCAGACCATTCGATCAGGAAGGCGTCCACGGACAACAGGCTCCTCGACATGGAAAATGGAACACCAGCACCTCCATGTGGTCAGAGTTGAGCACACCCTCCAGATGCCAGAGATGGAAAGAGGGAAGCCTTTGCCTTTGTCTGTGTAATGTCTGTCTTTGTTGTTATTTGTATAATGGCACTGAATCTGCTCTGAGTCCCGTCAGGGAGATAGAGCGGAATAATAATAATAATAATAATAATAATAATAATAATAATAGTTATTATTATTATTATATTAGTCTGTCACTCTCACTTTCCATTTGGGGTCTTGGAATGAATCCACTGCCATTGGTGGCCTCCTGCTTTTACTTGGGCAAGAGTCGGGCCCCCCAGGTGTTTTGGACTCAAACACCCACAATTAGGACCCAAGTTGGCCCATGCCTGCCTTATCCGAAACCCAAAGTGCCAGATTATGGACTCCTCCATGAATTCCACAGTGCAGATGCATCCAAAGTGTCAGGATCACCATATCTGCTTGGGATTGGTCCTCCAAGGGTAGTCCGTAGGTGACTGTGGAGCCCTATCCTTGACCTGCATGTTCTCCCGCAGTGAGGGCATTGGTTTCCAGACGGAAGGCGGTCTCGATCGGGGTTGGCTTGATGCACCTTCCTCTTGGCACATTTCTCTCTTTCGCTCTCCATTTGTGCCTCTTCAAATTCTACAGCACTGCTGGTCACAACTGACCTCCAACTCAAGCTCAAGGCCCAGGGCTTCCCAGTTCTCTCTTGGTGTCTATGCCAGAGTTTTTGAGGTTGGCTTATTAATGTTGTGTTATTGATGTTGTTTGATATATTTTGGGCTTTGGCCTCATGTAAGCCGCACCAAGTCCCATGGGGAGATGGTAGCGGGGAACAAGTAAAGTTTTATTATTATTATTATTATTATTATTATTATTATTATTATTATTTGAGCCCGTCTTTCAATCTCTTTTCCTGCCACCAACATTCCATTTTCCGTTCTTGAGTTCGGAGTAGAGCAACTGCTTTGGGAGACGGTGGTCGGGCATCCAGACAACGTGGCCGGTCCAGTGGAGTTGGTGGCGGAGGACCATCGCTTCAGTGCTGGTGGTCTTTGCTTCTTCCAGCACGCTGACGTTTGTCCACTTGTCTTCCCAAGAGATTTGCAGGATTTTCCGGAGGCAGTGCTGATGGAATCGTTCCAGGAGTTGGGTGTGATGTCTGTAGACAGTCCCCTTTTCCTGTCCTCCAAAATTCCGTTTTCTGTTCTTGAGTTCGGAGTAGAGCAACTGCTTTGAGAGACGGGCTGGGAGGTTGGGGAAGGGGGTGTAAATACGACCTCTGTTTTGTGAGGGAAATTGAAAGGTCAGTTGACAGGCTGTGGACACAGTGCCTGCCCACTAGAGGGCAGATAAGAGTTGGGGATGATCAATACAGTGGGTTTGAGTGGGAAGCTTGAGAACTGTCTTTTTAGGGAATTGTGGAAAGATGGAAATAAACACTTGTCTCCAGGGTTTTATTGTTGTGAGCTTGATTTTAACTCCAAGATCTTCCAGAGTTGGACACAAATGGTCCTCTGAGAGGGGCAGGGGTAGTCAAATTAGGAGGAGGAACTATGCAAATAGGAGAGGTCTTCCTTCCCAATTGTTGTGCTCTTCTTGCCGGCAAGAAGCAAAAACACCTTCAGATATAGATTTGGACAATTCCAAACTCATTCCAGAGAAACGGGCACCATTTTGGGTTTGTTTTGTGGGCTTACCAAAGCTGCTATGTTTATTATTTGTAGGGAGAGGGGGGGAAACAAACGGAGAGAAGGCATGACGGACGCCTCTGTCCCGTTTTCTTTTTCCTGATGGCTAATTAGCGCTAATAAAGCAAGACTCGCCTGTTTCCTTTCCGCCCGACAGGATCATTATGGGGAGGATTGGCTCTTCAAACGCCGTTCGGAGAGAAAGCGCAGGAGAAAGCGCTCGGCTCCCAATTAAAGACCAGGCAGGAAGGCAAACGCCTGGTGGCAATGACATTACATACATACATATGCGCATAAAGGCATGCACGTTCCCCAGCCCCATTTCAGTCTCAAAGCCTCGTTCAAAAGATCACGTATTCCCCTCTGTACGCACACCACAACACCACAAGAGATCTGGGACAATCCTGGATGAACCATCACCAATTAAGCCTGGTGTTGTTGCGACATTTTAAGTTGATGGAGGCAGCACACAGACACACACAAACACAAGCTTCCTGTAAAACAACTGGAGGAAGCATTGGGGAAAGAGATTTCATTAAAACTACCAAGGATGGTCCTCACTGCCTTGAATAGGCCTGGGCCAACTTGGGCCCTCCCTCCAGGTGTCTTGGACTCCAACTCCCACCATATGGGTATGCAGATGACCCCTTGACTGACTGAAGTGTCCAGTTCCAAGAGGTCAAAGGCATGGACCAACTTGGGCCCTCCCTCCAGGTGTTTTGGACTCCAACTCCCACAACGTGTGTATGCAGATGACCCCTTGATTGCCTGAAGTGCCCAGTCCCAAAAGAACAAAGGCATGGGCCAACTTGGGCCTTCCCTCCAGGTGTTGTGGACTTCAGCTCCCATAACGTGGGTATGCAGATGACCCCCTGATTGACTGAAGTGTACCTTTCCAAGAGGACCAAGGCATGGGCCAACTTGGGCCCTCCCTCCAGGTGTTTTGGACTCCAACTCCCACAACGTGTGTATGCAGATGACCCCTTGATTGCCTGAAGTGCCCAGTCCCAAAAGAACAAAGGCATGGGCCAACTTGGGCCTTCCCTCCAGGTGTTGTGGACTTCAGCTCCCATAACGTGGGTATGCAGATGACCCCCTGATTGACTGAAGTGTCCAGTTCCAAGAGGACAAAGGCATGGGCCAACTTGGGCCCTCCCTCCAGGTGTTTTGGACTCCAACTCCCACAACGTGGGTATGCAGATGATCCCTTGATTGACTGAAGTGTCCAGTCCCAAGAGAACAAAGGCATGGGCCAACTTGGGACCTCCCTCCAGGTCTTTTGGACTCCAGCTTCCATAACGTGAGTATGCAGATGACCCCTTGATTGACTAAAGTGTCCAGTTCCAAGTGGACAAAGGTATGGGTCAACTTGGGACCTCCCTCCAAGTGTCTTGGACTTCAACTCCCACCATTCCTCACAGCCTCAGGCCCTTTCCTTTTCCTTTTTCACTTTCCTTTTCTGCTTAAGTGGCTGAGGGGGAAACGAAAGGGGCTGGAGGCTGTTAGGAATTGTGGGAGTTGAAGGCCAAAACTCCTGGAGGGAGGGCCCAAGTTGGCCCCGGCCTGGCATAGAGTCTTGTATAATTGAAAAGCACAAACGTTCATCCCTCCTTTCTTTTGGGGGGAGTGAAAAACTGCAAACGGCAAGAAGGATATGGCTTTCACCTGCATCTCACCTTCTTGTCATTCCAAGAAAGAGTCCCTGCTCTGCATCTCTTTCTGCCAAGGATGACATTTCACTCAGGAGGGAGGATGGGATTTTGGGCTCCAAAGATGGGGAAAAAGAGAGAGGGAGAGCAGGTCCTTTTGAAAGGCCGTGTTTATTCTCTCCAAACAAGGAGATGGGTTTTTCCCCCCCTTTCAAGCATGCAATTTCCACACATTTCAGCCGGGATGAGATAAGCGATTCATCAGCGCCGCTCTCCCTCGGACTGAATGGATATGCAAATCCACAATGGCGGGATTTCAAGAGCGGGAGATGATGCCCGAGAATCAGAAACACGTCGAACAGAAAGTGCAAATTACTCAGGCCTCTTGGATCTAATATTAGAGAGAGCGATTAAAAGGAAAACACGGTGCCAAAGAGGGAGGGAAGCAGGCAGGGAAACAAGCCTCCGCGGTCGAGAGACTGGCTCTCTGCTGCAAAGTGGGCCCGGTTCCCCTCAAAAAGCCCCACTCATCCTTGGCAGGGAGATTGTTCTGCTTACCCCACAATCCCACAGGCTAAAAGGGCCAGAGTTAGGCTTTTGGGACAGAGAACCAGCAGAGGTGAACCATCAAGATTATTAAGATCGTCTGGAGAGGCCCTGCTCTTGGTCCCACCGGTCTCGCAAGCGCGTCTGGTGGGGACGAGGGACAGGGCCTTCTCGGTGGTGGCCCCTCGACTCTGGAACTCTCTCCCACTGGAGGTCAGAAGCGCCCCGTCTATCCTGACATTTAGGAAACAGGTGAAGACTTGGTTATGGAGACAGGCATTCGACCAGTGAGCCAACACCCTGAGATCTGGATGGAGGATGATGAGCAACGATTTTAGTGTGACGACTGACCATTATTGTTATTGATTGTAATTGCTGTTTTAATGTTTTATTG
Source organism: Anolis sagrei (assembly GCF_037176765.1). Classification (NCBI taxonomy): domain Eukaryota; kingdom Metazoa; phylum Chordata; class Lepidosauria; order Squamata; family Anolidae; genus Anolis; species Anolis sagrei. The sequence continues at coordinate 1,943,236 of NC_090031.1, read as the reverse complement.
TAATATGCATTATGATGTTTTATTGATTGTATGTGATATTATGGTTGGAAAACAGTCTGAGTCCCTCAAGAGAGGTGAGAAGGCCCGTATACAAAACTTTTAAATAAATAATAAATAAATAAATAAATAAGGTGCAGTGGACATGGGGCTGCCTTTGCACAACTAAAACTTGTGTGCGAACTGCACCCATTCCTACACAAGTCTGACTTGGCCACAGTGGTGCACGCACTGGTTACGTCCCATTTGGACTACTATAAAGCACTCTACATGCATTACAGAAAGTCCAATAAGTCAAGAGAACTACTATAGCTCAGTGCTAGGGAATCATGGGACTTGCAGTCTGGTGAGGCACTAGCACTCCAGTTCTTGCAAAACGATAGCACTGAGCCATGGCAGTCAAAGTGGTGTCAAGCAACAATAGACACCCTCCAGCGCCATTTCTGAGCTCTCTTTTTTTGGAGAGGCCTCTGGAAATGGATGAGACGTCAAGTAGGAAAATTAGGTACCACCTTAAAGTGTGGGGAGGCTAAATTAACTGATTTATGAGGCCATAAAGAAGACTCCAGCAAAAGCATTCCAGTGGGGAAGCATGTGGGGAATGCGGAAGTGCTTCATCAGCGTCGCAGATCCCACTACAGCATTGCAGCGCACCCAAGTACCTGGGAGTCACTCTAGACCATGCTCTTACTTACAAGAAGCACTGCCTGAACATCAAGCAAAAAGTGGGCGCTAGAAACAATATCATACGAAAGCTGACTGGCACAACCTGGGAATCACAACCAGATACAGTGAAGACATCTGCCCTTGCGAGGTGCTATTCTGCTGCCCAGTACGCATGCCCAGTGTGGAACACATCTCACCACACTCAAACAGTGGATGTGGCTCTTAATGAGACAGGCCGCATTATCACGGGGTGCCTGCGCCCTACACCACGGGAGAAATTACACTGCTTAGCTGGTATTGCACCACCTGACATCCGCCAGGAAGTAGCAGCCAATAGTGAAAGGACCAAGGCAGAGACATCTCCAGCTCATCCCGTTTGGTTATCAGCCAGCACGTCAACGACCTAAATCTAGAAATAGTTTTCTAAGACCTACAGAGACACTCGCTGGAACACCTCAGCAAGCGAGAGTCCAAAAGTGGCAGACTCAAATCCGGAACCTCAATCCATGGCTGATACCAAATGAGAGACTCCCCTCTGGGCACGCAGAAGACTGGGCGACTTGGAAGGCGCTGAACAGGCTGCGCTCTGCCACCACGAGATGCAGATCCAACCTTCAGAAATGGGGCCACAAAGTGGAATCCTCGACATGCGAGTGCGGAGAGGAGCAAACCACTGACCACCTGCTGCAATGCAACTTGAGCCCTGCCACATGCACAAGGGAGGACCTTCTTGCAGCAACATCAGAGGCACTCCAAGGGGACAGAGACTGGTCAAAGGACATTTAATCAACTACCAAACTCACAATTTTCGTCTGGTTTTTTTTTTTTTTTGGTTTTTTTGCTTTGTTCTTTTAGAAATGTAATATAATCGACTGGTTGCCCTGACACGATAAATAAATAGCGTCGCAGATGGATGATGAAACCGACAGCTCTCCTGGTGGCCAGAAAAAAAGTTAAATAGCCTCTGTGTATGTCTGTATATGTTTGTATGTCAAAAATTGGCATTGAATGTTTGCCATATATGTAATCCTCGCTGAGTCCCCTGCGGGGTGAGGAGAAGGGCGGAACAGAAAAGCTGTAAATAAATAAATAAATATATAAATATATAAACAGGCGACTGACCACAAACCTGAAGCAAGCAGTGCAAAAGAGTAGCAGGTTGAAGCATTCAGAAGTCCAACTGAGCGTTTCTCCTGTGAAAAGGGAACGACCCCAAGGCACTACTCACCCCATTTCTCCCTGCTGCTGCTGCAGCTTCTTCTTCTTGCGGGGGTCCACCAAGCGGAGGGTGTCCCGGATGACGGCCACCTTGATTTCCTCATCGACGGGGCTTGGGATGTATTCAAAGACTCCTGGAGACACCTGGGAGCCCACAGCCCAAAAAAAGGCATTGCTGGTGAGACCTCACACTCACCCACGCTCTGCTCAAGGCTTTCAAAAGGATAAGGCCCCACCAAGAGACGCTTCCTCGCCTTTCCCTTCCCTCCAAGCTAAGCCTCCCTAGATAGGAGCAATCTATCTGTATGTCACGGTCGAGGAGGTACAGTGAGGAAACTTCCCTGGTTGAAACTATTGACACGGTACAAGCCCGGTCACCTTGTGCAGCGAAAAGCAAGGCTTACCTCTTTCTCGTGCTCGATTTTCATGCTGGGGTTAGCATTCACCTCCAGCAGAATCGGCTTCAGGTTCTTCATCAGGAGAATGTCAAACCCTAAAATCTTTATAGAAGAGAAGGGGGTCAATAGCCCTCTCTGCACTTTTCCACTTCCAAACCTATTTATTTATTTATTTACACTATTTATATTCTGTCCTTCTCACTCTGAAGGGAACTCAGGGCGGAACACAGAACACATACACGGAAAACATTCAATACAATAACAAGACAGACAACAGATATAGGTTTTTTCCCATCTTTTGGCATCTTGGAGGCAGTGCTCGGTCCGGCCACAGAGGGGTGCTGTCGCTCCATCTTTCTGCCAAAGAGCTTTCTTTTGTTCGTAAATTTCCTCCTTTTTCTGATCGATACCTGCCTGCTTTCTCGCAGTTCGTATTTATCGACTCACATTTGTTTTCAATCTGCTACGTTGGCAGGGAGCTGGGCTACAGGCCAGGAACTCACCCTGACCCAAGCTTCCAACAGTCAACCTTCCGGCTGGCAAGATTTGTTGCATCTGGTGGTTAACCTGCTGCGCTAAAGCCTGGCCCAAACAAACTAAACAAGCAAATAATCTCCAACTGGTCTGACCTTAACAGACAGGGATGCACTCCTGACTTATTTTATCATAAATGAAAACAAACAAACATATCAAAACTTGAGCTACTTCTGGGCAAAATTATGAAAAGGGTTTTCCTGTACTTTTCAATATTTCCCCCAACAATTCTTTTTCTTTTTTGACAATTGATAATTTCCTGCAAAACTGTCCTGAAGTGTTGGGGTGGAGGAATATATACAAACCCTTCCTGGTTTTGCACAATTAGCACTGTGAAGAGTATACAAGACAACCTATTGCACAAATTGCCATTCTGGCATGTACCAGCATCTCTTCCCATCCCACCTGCGTTCTCTTACTGCTCTCGTGCCATGTCAGTTGTGAGACTTTGAGCACCTTTTGGAAAATCATACACTACGTTCCCTCGTAATGCCCACATTCATGTGTGCCTTCTACCTCAATAATAATAATAATAATAATAATAATAATAATAATAATAATAAAAACAATAATACATTCCCTCGTAATGCCCACATTCATGTGTGCTTTCTACCTCAATAATAATAATAATAATAATAATAATAAACAATACATTCTGTCATAATGCCCACATTCATTTGTGCCTTCTACCTCAATAATAATAATAATAATAATAATAATAATAATAAACAAAACATTATGTCATAATGCCCACATTCATGTGTGCCTTCTACCTCAATAATAATAATAATAATAATAATAATAATAAACAATACATTCTAGCGTAATGCCCACATTCATGTGTGCCTTCTACCTCAATAATAATAATAATAATAATAATAATAAAAACAATAATACATTCCCTCGTAATGCCCACATTCATGTGTGCCTTCTACCTCAATAATAATAATAATAATAATAATAATAAACAATACATTCTGTCATAATGCCCACATTCATGTGTGCCTTCTACCTCAATAATAATAATAATAATAAACAAAACATTATGTCATAATGCCCACATTCATGTGTGCCTTCTACCTCAATAATAATAATAATAATAATAATAATAATAATAAACAATACATTCTAGCGTAATGCCCACATTCATGTGTGCCTTCTACCTCAATAATAATAATAACAATATTAATAGTAATAAACAATACATTCTGTCATAATGCCCACATTCATGTGTGCCTTCTACCTCAATAATAATAACAATAATAATATTTAATAACAATAATACATTCCCTCGTAATGCCCACATTCATATGTGCCTTCTACCTCAATAATAATAACAACAACAACAACAACAACATTGTGGTTTTGTATCAGTAAAATAATATACTTCATTTATATTCCGCTCTATCTCCCCGAAGGGGCTCAGAGCAAATACATAAATGGCAAACATTAGGTGCCGTTATACAATTAACAACAAAGACAGACAGTGCACAGACAGAGGCAAAGGCTTCCCTCTTTTCATCTCCGGCATCTGGAGGCTTTGTATGTTTTTCCCATTGGTGAAGGAGGTCTTGCACCATCAAAGCCTCCCCACGGATGGTCATCCAACCTCTGTTGAAAAGCCTCCAAAGAAGGAGCCCCCACCAGACTCCAAGGCAGAGAGTTCCACTGTTGAACAGCTATTATGTATGATTTCAACTATATACAATCAAACGAGAATATAGCCAAATACACTCAATTGCAAGCCGCCTTGAGTTGCCAACCTGTGAGAAAGGTGGGCTGTAAACAAAAGGATGGATGGAATGGAGGGGAAGCCTCAAAGCTGCATTGAGTTCTGGTCTTACCTGGAAACAAGAGGGTCCTGGCTTTCCCGTGGGAATATCCGACTGGTAATACACCTTGAGTTCGGGCACCATGGCGATGACCGTCTTGATGACCAGGGAAATGATGTCGGACCAGATCTTCCGGATCTCCACCCCGCTGGACGAGAGCCTGTCGAGGATGCTGGAAAACGTCCGTTTGCTCCCCGTGTTGGCGCTGTCGGAGTGGACAAAGTTCCCGCTGTGGACGTTGAGGGAGTAGTTGGTGAGGTGCATGAAGACCAGGTGGAGGTTCTTGAGGTGGGGCTCCTGGTAGGGCTCCGTGCAGAAGCGGCAGAGCCCGTCTTTGGCCACGTACACCTCCAGCGGCTCCAAGGATTTCAGCAGGACGTAGAGGCGGATGTCGAACTTGAGCTTGTCAATCAGGAGGGGCTTGGAGATGTACTCCTGGACCACCGCCGGGCGCGTCTGCAGGTTGCTCGACATCCGGACGTCGCCAGGGTCCTTAATGAGGTAGATCCCGTCCCCTTGGCACCCACCGTCCGGCTTCACGATAAAGGTGGGCCTCCAGGAAGGGTTGTTGTCCTTGATCATGTGGACCTGAGAAGGGGAAGCGGGAACGGGAAGGCCCTCGGTTGCATCTCGCCTCCACAAAGAGCATTAACCCATAGTGCTGAGGAGCCACCCAGCGCACTCCCAGGTCACAGTGGGCACCATGAATATGTAGCCCAACCCCTGCCAATGCCCTCCCCAAACTGCCCATGGAATGCTTTCATTCAGGGACCATTTCATCCTAGGTTTTATGTGATCCCTCCACCACAGACATCCCAGTGTTTCTGACTCTCTCCATTGGTGTGGAACTTGTATGACTCCGCCCACTGCCTCTCCCTTAACCCTTAGAATCATAGAATCCTAGAGTTGGAAGAGACCTCATGGGCCATCCACTCCAACCCCCAGCCAAAAAGCAGGAATATTGCATTCAAAGCACCCCTGACAGATGGCCATCCAGCCTGTTTCAAAGCTTCCAAAGAAGGAGACTCCACCTTTCTTACTCTTCTCAACTCAGTTTGTCTGCACAACAAACAGAGCAGAACTAATCAGCAACTAAACACACTGCAGCAGTTTGGGGATTGACTCCACATGATGGAAGTTGTAGTTCGTCCTGCATCAAGTCAGAGCACTGTGACCCCCACCAACAATGGACCTGGACCACATTTGGCACACAGAACTCCCATGACCTTAGAAAAATACTGGAGAGGTTTGGGAATAGCCATTGTAGATACTGGGATTTATAGTTCACCTGCAATCCAAGAGCATTCTGGACCTCAACAATGATGGTCCTGAACCTAGCTTGGCACAAAGAACCCAAATAACCAACACAAAATAAATGAGAGGTTGGGGGAGAACTGGCCTTCCTTACTGGGAGTTGTAGTTTACTCACAACCAGAGAAATGGTGACCTTGTTCAGCCAGCAACCTTTACAATTTTGGAACTGCTTTGAACTCCCAAATATTGGGAGTGCTGAATGCCAAGGGAGGGCCGTAATGCCTTGAGGCCTCCCACACAACTTCTCAGGGAGTCAAGGGAAGGCCTGCTCTGTCTTCCAGAGGGGAAAAAAAACCCACAGTTGCACATGAAAGAGAGATTGATGGACTCAGGAAATCTGCCTTGGGAAATAGAGTTGTGACAACGAGGAGGAAAACAAGGCTACCGACCTCAGCCAGGAAGATGGCGAACTCCTCCGGCAGGATCCAGGACCGGGGGTAGAAGTTGTACTCCTCGGGGAAGAGCTCCTGCATGGTCCGCATGGCGCGGCTCAGCGTGATCTTGCGCACCATTTCGGTCATGCCTGAGGACGGAGAAGGAAGGAGCATTGGACACACCCGGAGGTTGCAAGAGGGTTCCCCCCAAAAGACAGGAAAAAGGTTGACCTTAAAAGGATATTCATCACACACACACACAAATAAATAAATAAAAATGGAGACCCCATTGGGCAAGTCAGTCTCTCACAGCTTCAGAGGAAGGTTGTGGGAAACCTCTTCTGCAGGAATCTCTTGGAGAGAGAGCCCAAAAGCCAATGCCAAGTTGAAGGCACATCACAACAACAACCAAGAAGCGAGAGATTTGTTTGGGGGGATCCATGCAGCAATCCCCCTCTCCGTCCAATCACGGCTCTTCATTTGCAAGGCATCACCTGGGAATTTGTTGACCAGGCCGGAATAGATGGCGTTGTCGTGAAACGACACTCCGTGCCAGTAGATGTCGCAGGGCAAGCGCCGGCCAAAGGGAAACTGGAAAGAGGAAACACAAGGGTCAAGCAACTCAAAACAGATGCGTATGATTTGACCCCACTTGAACTGCCCTGGCCCTGTGCTATTTATCCCTGGGAGTTATGCTGGGTTTGTTTCATTCTTAGGTGCACTTTTTTCCCAAGTGGCCAGCTTCTGGTCAATTTAGTACAACACCAAGTTTTTAACTTAGTTTGTGGCTTTTCTATAAATACATAAAGAACCCCCACCTTCCCTTGGGGCAAGGGAATCCATATCCTCGACCAAAACAAATGGACAAGTTAACTAGAAAACAAGAGAGGTGGACGCAGGAGGAAAGGTCAAGCCACACGCAAACCGCTTCAGGGCAAAAGCAGCACATCCTCGACTGGGAAACACTTCCAGCGCCAGAGTTTCCAAAGCAGAAAGACCCTCAGGCTGTTGACCGTGATTCTCTTTGCCCGCCAAGTTGTAGACTTTGCTCCCAGGGAGGAGCGAGGCAACCAGCTCTTTGGTTTTCTATCTTCACCAAGCCACAGTTGTGCCAGCAAGCTCTCTGGGACCAGAGGGGGGTCCAATTAACAAGGCAATTAAACCAGTGTTTCATTTCTCCCCTGATTATTAGGGAAGGGTGAGACCCACAACTGAGAACGGGGAGACGAGGATTCATCTCATTGTCGTCTAATTCTAGGAGAGGAATGTGCAAAAAACATTTAGGTGGCGAGAAAACAAAGAAGGGGCATCATCTCTGGAGAGTCACATTTTTCACACCACACATCTGGAAAGCAGGTGGAAAAGTGGGTTCCGCTCCCCCTTTTTCCTAAATCAATGTTTCCTCTATCTCCTGGTGACATCACAGAGGGCCACTTCACCCAGCCACAACCAATCTGCTTGGTTCCCTGTCCTTCCCTCTGCTCTGGGCCTTTGTTTTAGTTCAAAGCCTTCCATTGATTTAAGCTGGATCATGAAGGGGTCTGTGTGCCAAGTTTGGTCCAGGTCCATCAAGCCACGGAGGAGCCTTTGTGGGACAAACCAACATACATACACGCATATTAATAATACATTCATCGTAAAGGTAAAGGTTTTCCCCTGACATTAAGGTCCAGTCGTGTCCGACTCTGGGGTGTGGTGCTCATCTCCATTTCAAAGCCAAAGAGCCGGCGTTGTCCGTAGACACCTCCAAGGTCATGTAGCCACTGGCATGACTGCATGGAGCGCCATTACCTTCCCACTGGAGCAGTACCTATTGATCTACTCACATTTGCATGTTTTCAAACTGCTAGGTTGGCAGAAGCTGGGGCTAACAGAGGAAGTGGACCTTCATACGTGCTCTCTACGTGGGGCTAGTTCAGAAGCTTCAAATGGTCCAGAGACTGGCAGCAGGTTACTAACTGGAGCACCATTCAGGGGAAGAACCACTCCCATGTTGCGGCAGCTCTGCTGGCTGCCAGTCTGCTTCCGAGCTAAATACAAAGTGCTGGTTCTTACCTTTAAAGCCCTAAATGGCTTAGGTCCAGACTATTTGACAAACCGCATCTCCCTCTACAGACCAACTCGGACACTGCGGGCATCGGAGGAGGTCCTCCTCTCAGTCCCACCCCCGTCCCAAGCACGGCTGGTGGGAACGAGAGGAAGGGCCTTCTTCGTGGCTGCCCCCCATCTCTGGAACTCCCTTCCTAAGGAGTTAAAGGTGGTCCCCTCCCTCCCCACTTTCAAAAAAACAGCTGAAGGCATACCTTTGCTCTCTGGCTTACGAGGAGGAGGAACAGTAGTTGGTAATACAACCATTATACCTCTGATTAAGAGTTGCCATCCGTATCCATGCCCTGTTCACCCCACCAGCTCAATAGATATTCTTGAGAAATAATCAATCGATTTGCCCCAAAGAAATGGGAAATCCATGTTTCCATTTGATGTTGGATGTTTTGTCTTCTGTCTGTTGTAACAGGCTGTGCTTTTTATTTAATTTTAGTTTGTTAAGTTATAATTCGTATTTATATGTTGGGTTGTATACATTTTGTTAGCATGGATGTATTGTATTCAAGCATTGAATGTTTGCCTTTTATGCTTGGAATCCACCCTGAGTCGCTTTGGGGAGATAGAGCGGAATAGAAATAAAGTTTTTTTTAATTATTATTATCATCATCATCATCATCATCATCATCATCATTATTACTAGCCGTCCCCTGCCACACGTGGCCCAGTCTGTGTGTATGTGTGTGTATATATTTGTGTATATATGTGTGTTTGTGTGTATATATGTGTGTATACGTGTGTAAATATTTGTGTATTAATGTGTTTATATGTGTACATGCATATTGTGGGATTTTGATCTGCATCAATAGGAGCATAGTGTCTAGGTCCAGGGAAGTAATGCTACCCCTCTATTCTGCTTTGGTTAGACCACACCTGGAATATTGTGTCCCATTCTGGGCACCACAATTCAAGAGAGATATTGACTCTAAGCTGGAATGTGTCCAGAGGAGGGCGACTAAAATCATCAAGGGTCTGGAGAACAAGCCCTATGAGGAGCGGCTTAAGGAGCTGGGCATGTTTAACCTGAAGAAGAGAAGGATGAGAGGCGATATGATAGCCATGTATAAATATGAGAGAGGAAGCCACAGGGAGGAGGAGGGAGCAAGCTTGTTTTCTGCTTCCTTGGAGACTAGGACGCAATGGAACCATGGCTTCAAACTACAAGACAGGAGATTCCACCTGAACATGAGGAAGAACTTCCTGACTGTGAGAGCCGTTCAGCAGTGGAACTCTCTGCCCCAGAGTGTGGTGGAGGCTCCTTCTTTGGAAGCTTTGAAACAGGGGCTGGATGGCCATCTGTCAGGGGTGATTTGAATGCAACATTCCTGCTTCTTGGCAGAATGGGGTTGGACTGGATGGCCCAGGAGGTCTCTTCCAACTCTTGGATTCTATATGTGCTGGTCTATATGCATATTTGTGAGTATATATGTATGTATGTGGATATGTATATGTGTGTGCATGTGTATATGTATATATATGTATGTGTGCATGTATATGTGCATGTGTATATGTATATATGAGTTTGTATATGTATGTGTGCATATGTACATATTTGTGTGTATTTGTGTATATATATACGTGTGTGTGTGTGTGTATGAATCTGTGCATGTGCATATGTATATGAGTGTACGTGTATATGTATACATGGTGTATTTTGGGGTTTTAAAGTCTGTTTTGCTGGGGTTGTGTGTGTGTGTGTGTGTGTTTATGGGTGGACACTTGTTGGACTGTTAGGTGTCTTGTGTCCAAATTTTGTGTCAATTCGTTCATTGGTTTTTGAGTTACGTTAATCCAACAAACAAACATTACCTTTTTATTTATATAGATGATGATGATGATGATGATGATGATGATGATGATGATGATGATGATTCCTTTACTTTTAGGTTTCCTTTTCCCTGGTGGTCGTGCACTCCTAAACCCAGTGTATGGGCAGGGCTGACTCCAGGAAGCTTTCCCCCCTCTTTTTGGAAACTCTATAGTTGGACTTACCCTTTTGTGACATTTAAGCATGAAATGTGTGGGACGCATGGGACTGTGAATACCGAAATGAGCACACGCATCCCTAACCAAACTAAAAGAGGTTCCAGTTCAGTGGGTATGTTATGAAACTGAATTATCAAGATCCTTTAATTCGGTCACTCTGATTCCCCCGCCCCACGCGTGTTCCCCACCCATTACAAATGGCAACAGCACCCTCTACAGACCGCGACCCGCAAGACTCCCAGAGCTAATTATGCTAATGCCTCAATATTTATGCAAATAACTCAGTGTGTCATCTTGTTCTGAAAATACTTCTTTTTCGGAAGCGTTATCCCTCCTGATTAATACTGACAGGCCTAATTCTCAGCCTGACTCTCCGCTGCCCCTTCTGCAAATCTATATAAATAAAAATGTAATGTCCGTTTGTGGGATTCACAGAACTCAAAAACCACGGGGGGAATTGACACCAAATTTGGACACAAGACACCCATCAACCCAATGTATGTCCTTCACTCATAAAACATGGAAAAACACAGCAGAAGGGACTAAAAAGCCCCAAAAAGCTAAATGACGGAAAGCTAAACGACAATACAGAAAAAGGGAAGAAAGAGGGAGGGAAGGGGAAGAAAAAAGAAAGAAAGGAAAAGAAAGAAGGAGGGAGGGAAAGAAAGAAGGTAAGGGATAAGGAAGCATGGAAGCAAAGAGAGAAGGAAGGAAGGAAAGAAGTAGAGAAGGAAGAAAGGAGAGAAAGAGTGAGGGAAAGCAAAAGGGAGAAGAAAGGAAAGTTAGAGAAGGAAGGAAGGAAAGAAGGAAAGAAAAAGGGAAAGAAGGAAGGAAAGAGGGAGCGAAGGAAGGGAAGAAGATATAGAGAAAGAGGCAGGGAAGGAAAGAAGGAAAGAAAGAAGGAAGAAAAGAGAGTCAGCAGAAGAGAAAGAAAAAGGGGGAAGGAAGGAAAGAGATAGAATCATAGAATCATAGAATCAAAGAGTTGGAAGAGACCTCATGGGCCATCCAGTCCAACCCCATTCTGCCAAGAAACAGGAATATTGCATTCCAATCACCCCTGACAAATGGCCATCCAGCCTCTGCTTAAAAGCTTCCAAAGAAGGAGCCTCCACCACACTCCGGGGCAGAGAGTTCCACTGCTGAACGGCTCTCACAGTCAGGAAGTTCTTCCTCATGTTCAGATGGAATCTCCTCTCTTGGAGTTTGAAGCCATTGCTCCGCGTCCTAGTCTCCAAGGAAGCAGAAAGGAAGCTTGCTCCCTCCTCCTCCCTGTGGCTTCCTCTCACATATTTATACATGGCTATCATATCTCCTCTCAGCCTTCTCTTCTTCAGGCTAAACATGCCCAGTTCCCTAAGCCGCTCCTCATAGGGTTTGTTCTCCAGATCCTTGATCATTTTAGTCGCCCTGTTCCTCTGGACACATTCCAGCTTGTCAATATCTCTCTTGAATTGTGGTGCCCAGAATTGGACACAATATTCCAGGTAAAGTGGTCTAACTAAAGCGGAATAGAGCATGGGGAGCATGACTTCCCTAAATCTAGACACTATGCTCCTCTTGATGCAGGCCAAAATCCCATTGGCTTTTTTTGCTGCCACATCACATTCCTGGCTCATGTTTAACTTGTTGTCCACGAGGACTCCAAGATCTTTTTCACACGTACTGCTCTCGAGCCAGGCATCCCCCATTCTGTATCTTTGCATTTCATTTTTTCTGCCAAAGTGGAGTCTCTTGCATTTGTCACTGTTGAACTTCATTTTGTTAGTTTTGGCCCTTCATCTCTCTAATCTGTCAAGATCGGTTTGAATTCTGCTCCTGTCCTCTGGACTATTGGCTATCCCTCCCAATTTGGTGTCGTCTGCAAACTTGATGATCCTGCCTTCTAGCCCTTCATCTAAGTCGTTAATAAAGATGTGGAACAGGACCGGGCCCAGGACGGAACCCTGCTCATGGCGCTCCACTTGTCACTTCTTTCCAAGATGAAGAGGAAGCATTAGTGAGCACTCTCTGTGTTTGTCCACTTAACCAATTACAGATCCACCTCATAGAGAAGGATGGATGAAGAGAAGGAAAGACAGGAAGGAAGGAAGGAAGGAAGGAAGGAAGGAAGGAAGGAAGGAAGGACTGACGGAAGGAAGGAAGGAAGGAAGGAAGGAAGGAAGGAAGGAAGGAAGGAAGGAGGATGTGACGGAAGGAGGGAAAGAAGGAGAGAAAGAGGGAAGGTTGGCCACAGCAACGCGTGGCGGGTACAGCTAGTGATTTATACCCATTAGTGCACATCGGTCAAATTCATGCAAAATCCAATTTTAGTTGACTACGTTTCTCCAAGTCCAGCCCTTCCCCTCTCCCCTAAAAGTGGGCGCAAAGAGAACAGGCCCCCAAAACCTTCCCAGCATCCATCCATATCACTTCCTCACTTTCATACTTTTCCCTCCTCTCCTCCTTCCTTGCCCCTGCTTCGGTTTCTAAGGATCTGCAGTAAACATTCAATTAGGCACCTCCCAGGTCTAAGTCACAGAATAGGCATGGGCAAACTTCGACCCTCCCTCAAAGTGTTTTGGACTTCAACTCCCACAATTCTGAAAAATCCTGCAAATCTCTTGGGAAGACTGGCGAGGCAATGTCAGCGTACTGGAAGAAGCGAAGACCATAAGCACTGGAGCAATGCTCCTATGACAGCAATTCTGCTGGACCGAAGGCCATGTTGTCCGAATGCCCGATCACTGTCTCCCAAAACTCCCAACTCAAGAACTGGAAACAGAATGTTGGTGGACAGGAAAAGAGATGTAAAGATGGGTTTAAAGCCAACCT